>NC_080543.1:135140325-135202825 GCF_028640845.1 Ahaetulla prasina | reverse complement strand
GAGACAGAGAGAGAAAAGGAAGGAAGGCGGGGAGGAGGGAAGGAGGAAAAGAAGGGAAGGAAGGGAGGAGGGAGGAGAGAAGGAAGAAAGGAAGGAGGGAAGAGGGGAGGAGGGGAGGAGGAAGGGAAGGGAAGGAAAGGGAAGAAGGAAGGAAGGAAGGAAGGAAGGAAGGAAGGAGAGAGGGAGGGAGGGAGGGAAGGAAGAGGGAGGGAATGAAGGGGAGGAAGAAGGGAAGGAAAGAAGGAAGGAAGGTAGTAAGGAAGGAAGGAAGGAATACCAAACCCAGACCACCTGTCTACCCTCTGCAAAAAACATTTTCCACAATCTCCCTTGCTCTGTTGAATTCTAATATTGTTAAGGTGAAGGGAAAAAGCTGCAGGTGAATGTTAAAATCCCTCCTCTGCAGAAAATTCCAGGACTATCCCGGGTCTTGCCAGGCGAGGCTGAGAAAGACTCCAGTCCAAAACAACTTCTGGTACCGTAGACGGCCCTGAATATTCAAGACTGTCTTAAGATCACCACAGAAAATGTTTCCACAGGGGTATGAGACGCCTCGCAAAGAAGGCCCTCTATAAGGGGAGGAAAATGTCACTTTGCGTTGCCCTGCTGTGTGTGTTGGGCATGCAAATTAAAACCAACAGCCTGTGTGGCGGGCTTTCGGTTCTCAAAAACTCCTGAAGATGTCCAGGCATCCTTGACAAGTCTTAGAGGACCTCTGGGAGATGCAAGCAAGACTTTTGAGGACCGTTGACAGCTCTCAGGTCCCAGACTGTGCGTCCTTTTGATGCAGGAGGGTCCCTGTAGACCAGGGATCTCCAACCTTGGCAACTTCAAGCCTGGAGGACTTCAACTCCCAGAATCCCCCAGCCAGCAAAGCTGGCTGGGGAATTCTGGGAGTTGAAGTCCTCCAGGCTTAAAGTTGCCAAGGTTGGAGACCCTTGCTGTAGACAAAGATGTCCACTCCACCCAACCCAAGTCCTGTAGATGGCATTCTTAAAGCAGGAAACGAAGGATAGGTCAGTGTGGGACAAGGCAGGAAGTTAAGCTTTATTTATTTTTTATTTTATTTATTTATTTGTCACAACAATATATGTAGGTATCATACAAAAAGAATATATAGTATATAAACACATATATGAGTAAATGTAAGGAGGTATAAGCATATATAAGATAAGATAAGATAAGAACTAAAAGCTCTTACATCTGTTTTTATCTGGGCCTTTTCCTTTTCCCCCTCTTTAGAAATCAGCTAAATGCTTAGAAAAATGCATTTGAGAAGAAGCTTTTAACCAAATGTCATATATTCTGTATCAGATCTTACTGGTCACAGGAGGGTGAAATGTAGATTTAAGCATTCTCTCTCTTTCTCTCTTCCCCCTTTTCTCCCTTTCTTCCTCTCTTTCCTTTTCTTCAGCTCTTTCTCTCGCTCGCTCCCTTTTTCTCTTGCTGTTTCTCTCTCTCTTTCTCCTTTCTCTACTCCTTCTCTTTCTTTTGTTTTCTCTTTTTCCCTGATTCTTTCTCTCTTTTTCTCCCTTTCACTCTTTCTTTCTTTTTTTTTTCATTTTCTCTTGTTCTTGCTCTCTTTTCTCCCTTTCTCTTGCTCCTTCTTCCTCTTTCTCTCTCACCCTTTCTCTTTCTTGTTCTTGTTCTCTTGCTCTTTCTCTTCTTCCTTGACTGATTCTCTCTTTTTATCCCTTTCACTTTTTCTCTGACTTTCTTTTTTTCATTTTCTCTTGCTCTTTCTCTCTCTCTCTCTTTTCTCCCTTTTTCTTGCTCCTTCTTCCTCTTTTTCTTTTGCCCTTTCTCTTTCTCTTTCTTATTCTTGTTCTCTTTTTCTCTCTTTCTCTTTCTTTCGCTCTTGCTCGCTTACCCCCCTCTCCTCACTTTCTCTGGAAATCAGAAGCCTTAGGTATCATCAAAAAAAATAAAAATAGAAATGAAATACTTGTTTTCATTGGTCGCTTTGCAGGGCCTCCTCCCCCTCTTCCTCTACCCATCAGCTTTTAATGTTTATTTTCAGCTGCTGTGTGCTTTATGGGTACCCGCCTCTCTTCCGAATCTTCAGGGAATAACTCATCAGCTTTAAACTCTCCTTCCTCTCCTCCCCGTCTTCCAAAGTTATCCGTCGGAATAGAATCTGCATATTATTACCACGAGGAAACCGAAGTTGACTTATTTATTAAGTATCATTTGCTCCCTTCAACGATAATGACCTTCGCATGAAAAATAAAGAATACGGGAAAGATGCACAGATAAGCCTTCATAAAAATTATGTACACATTATTACGACTTGCCTTGTCTGAACGAAAGGAGGTCTGATGTAGCCTGGTCATCCTTCCAAAGCATGGGAGATCAAGAGGGTTGATGGTCCAAGATGGCAGTTAGGAAACTAAACACATTTATTTTATAGTAATTGGCTTCTTCTTGTCAAGCGTTGTGGGGCCCAAACTGACATGTTTGTTTAAGACCCGGCGGTAGTTATCTTCTGTTTATCCATTAGAGATTGGGTTAAGTTGACACGCTCCAGTATTAAAAATAATATATCGATGGCAATTAAATTTTCAACGTGTAAGCAAACATTGCTTGGAGAATTATCGCTGCTTGGCTTTGCGTTGATTGGGAGCGCCTTCATATTTTATCCAAGGGTACAAGGGGGATTTTCAGAGTGGCTTGCAACATTTAAAATAATAATAATAATAAAAGACTGTAGCAAGAAATAAAACAATAAAGTAAAATTCAATAAAATTAAAAATGCATAGCTCCGCCGAATATCAGCCTAGAAAGCCAGCGTTGAAACCGGAAGTTAGTGTTGATACGGATTTTAAATGCCCGACTGAAAATACTAGAAATAAATAGAGATCAAACCAGGTTATATTCTCCAGCAAGGAGGTCTTCAGATGGACGTGCCAGGGAAATTGCTGGAGGTAGAAGCTGACTTTTTTTTTAATTTATTTGCATTTATATCCCGCCCTTCTCCGAAGACTCAGGGCAGCTTACATTGTGTTAAGCAATAGTCTTCATTCTATTTGTATATTTATATACAAAGTCAGCTTATTGCCCCCAACAATCTGGGTCCTCATTTTACCTACCTTATAAAGGATGGAAGGCTGAGTCAACCTTGGGCCTGGTGGGGCTTGAACCTGCAGTAATTGCAGGCAGCTGCTGTTAATAATAGACTGTCTTACCAGTCTGAGCCACAGAGGCCCAACAGAGTGACCGACACTCTGGACAAGATAATAGAATAGAATAGAATAGAATTTTATTGGCCAAGTGTGATTGGACACACAAGGAATTTGTCTTGGTGCATATGCTCTCAGTGTACATAAAAGAAAAGATACGTTCATCAAGGTACAACATTTACAACACAATTGATGATCAATATATCAATATAAATCATAAGGATTGCCAGCAACAAGTTATAGTCATACAGTCATAAGTGGAAAGAGATTGGTGATGGGAACTATGAAACGATTAATAGTAGTGCAGATTCAGTAAATAGTCTGACAGTGTTGAGGGAATTATTTGTTTAGCAGAGTGATGGCCTTCGGGAAAAACTGTTCTTGTGTCTAGTTGTTCTGGTGTGCAGTGCTCTATAGCGTCGTTTTGAGGGTAGGAGTTGAAACAGTTTATGTCCAGGATGCGAGGGATCTGCAAATATTTTCACAGCCCTCTTCTTGATTCGTGCAGTATACAGGTCCTCAATGGAAGGCAAGTTGGTAGCAATTATTTTTTCTGCAGTTCTAATTATCCTCTGAAGTCTGTGTTTTTCTTGTTGGGTTGCAGAACCGAACCAGACAGTTATAGAGGTGCAAATGACAGACTCAATAATTCCTCTGTAGAACTGGATCAGCAGCTCCTTGGGCAGTTTGAGCTTACTGAGTTGGCGCAGAAAGAACATTCTTTGTTGTCCTTTTTTAATGATGTTTTTGATGTTAGCTGTCCATTTGAGATCTTGCGATATGATAGAACCCAGAAATTTGAAGGTTTCTACTGTTGATACTGTGTTGTCAAGTATTGTGAGAGGTGGAAGTATGGAAGGGTTTTTCCTAAAATCTACCACCATTTCTACGGTTTTGAGTGTGTTCAGTTCCAGATTGTTTTGGTTGCACCACAAGGCTAGTCGTTCGACCTCTCGTCTATATGCGGATTCGTCATTGTCTCGAATGAGACCAATCATTGGTCTCGAATGAGACCAATCACAATAAACACTTAAGATTATCATGCACCAAGGGACTTTTATGATCGTGAGGGGGTTTCTATCTTAGGGAACTCTTACTATCATAAAAGTCCCTTGGTATGTGTCGGCAACCTGTGGCTCCAGAGCTGCATGTGGCTCTTTGACCCCTCTCTTGCCGCCCCCTGGTTGCGTGACCTGCTCTCCACCCCAAAAAGACATGAGCCTCTTCGCAGAGCTACGCAGCTGAAGTGCCCCTAGCGTTTTCTCTGCACTGCCCACAACTGGCTGCTTTTTGCAATTACACATCCTTTGGGAGCTCAGCGCCAGTCACAGTCCCCTTTGTGCTGGCTCAGGAAGGAGGGGAATGGGGAGGAGCAGCCTCTGCCACTGGATGCAGGGAGAGAAGAGCTCCGGCTCTCCTTTCCAGCGTGGCCAGCTACTTACCTGAGCATGCAGTGGTGGCAGAGCGAGGAGGAGTCGCCATCGCCATGATCCCAACCCAGGAGGACCTGATAGCAGTCTTCCAGTATTTCAAGGGCTGCATCCAGTTTTGGTCACCAAAAAAGATGGTGCAAAAAAAGTGCAGAGAAGAGCAAGTAGGATGATTCAATGCCTGGAGACCAAAACTTATGAAGAACAGTTTCAAGAACTCGGTCAGGTGTGGGTGCGTCAGATGAGGGTCAAGTGACGTTTCAGGTGTGGGTGTGTCAAGTGGGGGTCTTGTTATGGGTCAGGTGTGGGTGTGTCTTGTGATATTTCAGGTGTGGGTGTGTCAACTAGACACAAGAACAGTTTTTCCCCGAAGACCATCACTCTGCTAAACAAATAATTCCATCAACACTGTCAAACTATTTACTGAATCTGCACTACTATTAATCTTCTCATAGTTCCCATCACCAATCTCTTTCCACTTATGACTGTATGACTGTAACTTGTTGCTGGCAATCCTTATGTTTATATTGATCATCAATTGTGTTGTAAATGTTGTACCTTGATGAAGGTATCTTTTCTTTTACGTACACTGAGAGCATCTGCACCAAGACAAATTCCTTGTGTGTCCAATCACACTTGGCCAATAAAAATTCTATTCTATTCTATTCTATTCTATTCTATTCTATTCTATTCTATTCTATTCTATTCTATTCTATTCTATTCTATTCTATTCTAAACGAGGGTCAAGTGATGTTTCAGGTGTGGCCGTATCAAGTGAAGCCCTTGTGGTGGGTCTAGCTCGCCACCCGAGCTACAAATATTCACCACTATCGCATACATCCCTTGTTCCCTAAGAAATTTGCATTTCCCTCGGTTAAATTCCACCCCACTTGTGTAATCCATCAAGTTTAGAAAGCTTCTTTCCATGCCAGATTCCTCCAGTGGGACTGACACATGCATGCTCGGAGGGATACAAGATGACTAATGAAGCTGGTTTGTTTCAAGGATTAGGAGAAGCTGCACACCCAAGGCTCCCTTACCCTCTTCCCAGCCCCTCTTTTTTGTTTCTCCTTTTTTAGGGTTGGCGGGTGGGTGGGTGGGTGGGTTGTCTCAGGATTTAACCCTTCCTAGTGTTCGCCGTTTCTTTTGCTCGCCAATCCAAGAACTATAAGCCCACTCCCTGTTTTTAACAAATCACATTCCTGCAAAATCAATATAGCAAATCTGATAGAAAATGAGACCGTTCGGTAAATCTATTATATATCCAGGATATTTCTTTCCTTTATGAGAAACGGTGAGCACAGTTGCTTTGAAAAGAAGGAAGGAAGAAAGGAAGGAAGGAAGGAAGGAAGGAAGGAAGGAAGGAAGGAAGGAAGGAAGGAAAGAAAGAAAGAAAGAAAGAAAGAAAGAAAGAAAGAAAGAAAGAGACAGTCACATCTGATATGAATTCTATTGAGCTACCAGAGACTGGACAAAGGTGCCCTGAAGGCTCAAAAGCCATCATTGCCTTAATCTTTTGATCTGACTCAGCTTCTACAAATGATTTGGAAAGAAGAAAAGGTTCAGGAGAGGGGAAAAAAACCCCACTAGGAAGCGACGAGTAATTGACCTTTTATTTCTCAACTCAATTTATTAAATGTTTTCTTTTTTTTTTATTACTGCATTGAAAATTCATTCAGGAAACTACTTTACAATGGATTTGCATTATATAGATAGATATATTTTACGAAGTATATTCCCCCTCCCATACTTTCCTTCCTTCCTTCCTTCCTTCCTTCCTTCCTTCCTTCCTTCCTTCCTTCCTATGGAATGGCGTTCCTTCTGAAGTTATGGGTGCTCCATCACAGGAGGCTTTCAAAAAGAGATTGGACAGCCATTTGTCTGAAATAGTATAGGGTTTCCTGCTCAAGTAGAGGGTTGGACTAGAAGACCTCCAAGGTCCTTTCTAACTCTGTTATTCTATTCTATTTATATTTATATTGATTGCTTCCTGATTGCTTATTTGTACCCTATGACTATCATTATTATTTATTTATTATTATTATTATTATTATTTATTATATTTGTATACCGCCCATCTCCCGAAGGACTCAGGGCGGTTCACAGTCAAAAAAGAACAGAAAACATATAATAGATAAAAAACAGCTAAAAGAATAGATAGTTAAATTCAATTGATGCTCTAACTTTTAAATACAAATTTAAAACCTCATTTAAACCCCTTTTTTAAAAATCCCAATTTAAAACTACATTCAAGCTAGTCCTGTTGTACCTTGGAATTCTTGATGAAAGTATCTTTTCTTTTATGTACACTGAGAGCATATGCAGCAAGACAAATTCTTTGTGTGTCCAGTCACGCTTGGCCAATGAAAAAAATTCTATTCTATTCTATTCTATTCTATTCTATTCTATTCTATTCTATTCTATTCTATTCTATTCTATTCTATTCTATTCTATTCTGATTTGTTTTATTTCTATTCTATTCTTAGCAGGGGGCTGGACTAGAAGACCTCCAAGGTCTGGTCTATTCCATTCCATTCCAAGATAAGAATATATCTCAAATTCTTGTTTGCAGACACCTGTATTCACTTTGTTAACCATTATAAGAAGGAAAATATTGGTCTAAAATCGATTTGGGGTTGCAGCGGCAGCTACGGTGGCTGCATTCCTGTAATCCAAATCCCACAACGTAGCAATTTTCAAAACAAGCAGATATTAACCACATCAGAGGCAGAGAAAACTAACAAGAGACCTTCCCGCTTTAGAAAATAACTCAAGATTTCAATGAAGGGTTATAAAGGCTGCTGAGGCTCTTATCATCCACCGTTTCATCCTTTCCTGGTTTCTTTTGCAATATTGTATAATTAACCTTCTTCACTCCAGGTTATTCAAGCTTTTGCTCCAATATTTTCCTTCTGAAATTAGATCAATCTCCATAAAGCTTCAGGGAGATAAATGTCGCCTTTGCTAAGAAGTATCAATCCCTTTTAATTTCTTCAAAGAAGAAGATGCCACGGTCCTAGGGCAGGAAACATTTTATCCAAAACTCCCTCCCTCAACCCGCCCCTCCCCTCCAGTTCTTTCCACTTTTCCACCCAAATGAATTCACCTGAATCCTACCAGTGATTGAAAAAAATATATCAAGAAGTGAACAGAATAGAATAGGAATAGAATTGGAATGGAATGGAATTGAATAAAAATTGAATGGAATAGAACGGAACGGAACGGAACAGAACAGAACAGAACAGAACAGAATATGGAATGGAATGGAATGGAATGGAACGGAATGGAACAGAACAGAACAGAACAGAACAGAACAGAATATAGAATGGAATGGAATAGAATAGAATAGAATAGAATAGAATAGAATAGAATAGAATAGGAATTGGAATGGAATGAAATCGAATGAGAATGGAATGGAATGGAACGGAACGGAACAGAAGAACAGAACATGGAATGGAATAAAACAGAACAGAACAGAATACAATACAATAACAGAGTTGGAAGAGACCTTGGAGGTCTTCTAGTCCAACCCTTTGCTTAGGCAGGAAACCCTACACCACTTCAGGCAAATGGTTCTCCAATCTCTTCTTAAAAACTTCCAGTGTTGGAGCATTCACAACTTCTGGAAGCAAGTTGTTCCACTGGTTAATTGTTCTAATTGTCAGGAAATTTCTCCTTAGTTTTAAGTTGCTTTTCTCCTTGATTAGTTTCCACCCATTGCTTCTTGTCCTGCCCTCAGGTGCTTTGAAGAATAGCTTGACTCCCTCTTCTTTATGGCAACCCCTGAGATATTGGAACACTGCTATCATGTCTCCCCTAGTCCTTCTTTTCATCAAACTAGACCTACCCAATTCCTGCAATCATTCTTCATATGTTTTAGCCTCCAGTCCCCTCATCAACTTTGTTGCTCTTCTCTGCACTCTTTCTAGAGTCTCAACATTTTAACCCTTTCTTATCTGCAGAGACACAAGTGAATGCCAGAGTTAGAACCACCAAGTTCCCCGGTTGTGTTTCCATAAGAGGTGTTGAGTCCTTCACACCTCCTGCACAGATCTGGGCTGACTCAGATTTTCCCCAAGTTGCAGCTGGCATAAAATGCAGAGGTATTTTATGTCTCTCAAAGTCACTGCTCACAAGTCTCAATGGTATTGTGGAGACTACATTGGGCTATTTTGAAAAAAAGTGCAGAGAAGAGCTACAAAGATAATTCGGGGACTGGAGGCTAAAACATGAAGAACGGTTGCAGGAATTGGGTATGTCTAGTCTAAGTGAAAAGAAGGACCAGGGGAGACATGATAGCAGTCTTCCAATATTTGAGGGGCTGCCCCAAAGAAGAGGGGGGGTCAACCTATTCTCCAAAGCACCAGAAGGCAAGACAAGAAACAACAGATGGAAATTAATCAAGAGATTAATCATAGAGCGATCCAATCTAGAACAGAGGAGAAATTTCCTGAGAGTGAGAACAATAAAATCAGTGGAACAGCTTGCCTTCAGAAGTTGTAGGTGCTACAACATTTTTTTTTTGCCTGAAATGAGATAGGGTCTCCTACTTGAGCAGGGGGTTGGACTAGAAGACCTCCAAGGTCCCTTCCAACTCATGATGTTCTATGTTCTAAGTTCTAGTCATAGGACTTAAGTAAAGGTCATCCTTGTCTTACGATGAGCCTAAAATTTCCGGGGCTGAGTGAGACAGCTGTTCAATCAACGTTGCTCCATTTTACGGCCTTTCTTTCCCACCGTTGTTAAGTGAATCACTGCAGTTGATTCTCTGTAGAGCGAATCTGGCTTCCCCCACCGGACTTTGCTTATCAGAAGGTCACAAAAGGGGATCGCGTGACCCCGGGAACACTACAACCATCGTAAATATGAGTCCGAATTTTGATCACGTGACCATAGGGATACAGCAACGGTCATAACGATGAAAAGCAGTCCCAGGTCACTTTTTTCGGGGTCGTCATAACTTCAAATGGTCGCTAGACGAAAAGGTTGTAAGTCGAGACCATCTGTACAATTCAGAGTTCTGATTTTGAACCTACAAAACCCTACAATTGAACGAATGGATTCAATTAGATCCAACCTTATCTAATTTGTAGCCTATGACTATCATTAAGTGTTGTAAGTGTTGTACCTTGATGAAGGTATCTTTTCTTTTATGTACACTGAGAGTGTACGCACCAAGACAAATTTCTTGTGTGACCAATCGCACTTGGCCAATAAGGAATTCAATTCAATTCAATTCAATTCAATTCAATTCTATTCTATTCTATTCTATTCTATTCTATTCTATTCTATTCCATTGCATTCTGCATTCTGCATTCTGCATTCTGCATTCTGCATTCTGCATTCTGCATTCTATTCTATTCTATTCTATTCTAGTCTAGTCTAGTCTAGTCTAGTCTAGTCTATTCCATTCTATTCCATTCCATTCCATTCCATTCCATTCCATTCCATTCCATTCCATTCTGCATTCTATTCTATTCTATTCTATTCTATTCTATTCTATTCTATTCTATTCTATTCTATTCTATTCTATCCAACCTTACCTAATTTACATACCACGAAGAAATGTTGAGGGTGGAGGGGGGTAGCATCCGGATGAAATTCAGAGGGTATTCATATTTTAATACACTTTAGTTATATTTCGAGCCTTCTGGAACCGAAGTCTTGCCTAGAGCGTTTGATGGTTGACATCACCGTTGGAGAAAAACACCAGGTAATTTTGAAAATGTTAATAACTTCGTAATTGCATGCTTATCGCCCATGATTTATTGGTTTTATTTACATCCCGCCGGTGAGTTGTTTTTACTATATCCGAGTCCTTCAGGAGTCTGGCAGCGCAAGGACATAAATCGTGGGTTTAAATGGTCCAAGGTTTATCATTCTTGCAGATGAAGAGTCAAATTAAAAGTCATTCGGCCCCCTCTTTGAATTGGTCTGTCTTGGCTAACTTTAGTGCCATCCAACTTAGTCATACAACACATTGGTGAAATCCATTTATTTTTTTACTATCGGTTCAGTGGGCGTGGCTTGGTGGGCGTGGCAGGGGAAGGCTATTGCAAAATCCCCATTCCCTCCCCACTCCTGGGGGAAGGACATTCCAAAATATCCATTCCCACCCCATTCTAGGGCCAGCCAGAGGTGGTATTTGCCAGTTCTCCAAACTACTCAAAATTTCCACTACCGGTTCTCCAGAACCTGTCAGAACCTGCTGGATTGCACCCCTGATAACAACAGCAGCAGACGGCTAAATATAGATACAAATGTTAGCAGTTTTAGTTTTGGTTTCTCCTGCTTTATGCATTTGTCAGGATTTGCGTTTGTGGATAAATATAGAGAAACCTGTCCTTGGTTCAGATCAGATCCGTATTTAGGGTCAAGACAGATAGCCAAGAAATTCTCAGCCTTCCTTAACAGCTAGCCTTTTGAAATTTGGTTTTATTATTATTATTCTGCTGTTCACTCTGCTTTAATTCTGCTTGTAATTATGTCTCTTTTATCTGCTTTTATGGTTTGTATTTGTAAACCAGAATTGCTTGGATGATGGATGGGTGGTGTGATGAATGGATGGATAGAGGGATATAGAGATAGATAGATAGATAGATAGATAGATAGATAGATAGATAGATAGATAGATAGATAGATAGATAGATAGATAGATAGTGTGGATGGATGGGTGGATTGATGGATGGATAGATAGATGATAGATAGATGGTAGATAGATAGATAGATAGATAGATAGTGTGGATGGATGGATGGATGGATGGATGCATGATAGATAGATGATAGATAGATAGATAGATAGATATAGAGTAGATGGGTACATAGATGTATAGATAGAAAGATTTGATGACCCCCCCTTTGGTTGACCAATTCCAAGTTGACATCTCAGCTTCAAATGCTCTTTAAAGTACCTCCATCTCCTCATCCCTTAAAGATCACCACTTACCTTACGCTGAGCTGCACGATCGTCAGAACCTCTTTTTTTTTTACTTTTAAAAGCATTTTTTTACAACCTATTCGGCCCAATACGTTGTAAAAAAAAATGCTTTTAAAAGTAAAAAATAAATAAATTGCACACCACAGCTGATCACACACACCCTGCGCACATGCTATTCTATTTACCCCATGCCTCCTGCATACCCCACGCATGCAGCGCACATGCGCAGCCAGCGAACCGGTAGTAAACCAGTTCAGATTTCACCACTGCCTTGTTCCCCCAACGTGGTGGATTTATATTTTAAGTTGAGCAATAGCAGGATTTGGGGCTGTTTTGTTCCCTTTTCAAAATAGAAATTCAAGCAGAAATAACGGTGATAATAATCCAGAATTTGGTCCCAGAATGGGCCAAATCCAGTAAGAATCGTATTCCCTTTCTAAAAATTTCCCACTTTTCCTTGGGGGCATTTCGACAGGTAAGCCACCTTGTCATATACAGGTAGTCCTCGACTTACGACCGCAACTGAGCCCAAAATATCTGTCGCTAAGCGAGACAGTTGAATTTTGCCCCATTTTGCGACTTTTCTTGCCACCCTTGCTAAACGAATCCCTGCAGTTGTTGCGCTGGTACCACGGTCTTTAAGCGAATCCAGCTTCCCCATCGACTTTGCTTGTCAGAAGGTGGCCAAAGGAGATCACGTGACATCCCCCTGGCATACTGGAAACCGTCGTAAGTATGAGTCAGTTTCCAAGCGTCCAAATTCTGATCATGCGATCGCGGGGAGGGTCGTAAGCGGGGGGAACGAAAAGGGCCGTAAGTCACTATTTTCCTTGTCGCTTCCGAACGGTCACTAAACGAACTGCCGTAAATCTAGGATCACCTGTACCTATAGCTGAAATTAATCCACTATCTTCTGCCTCACCTCAGAGAGATTCCTGGTAAATCAAAACCTTTGAATTCATTTCTCCCTCTCGCTTGACTTTAGTCTTAGTTCCGGCAGAAAACCTTAATTCTCCCATTATTATTTTTTTTACCCAGAGAAAGAAAGAATTTCATTCAAAGTTGAGTGGAGGTTGTGGGGGGGGGAATAAATCTATTTCCCCCCCCCACTTTGGAAGACTTGAAGAAAGGTAGAACACTTAGTTTCCATGGAAACACATCATCTGTAATTTTTCTAACAAGAGAACTACTTGGGCGACTTTATCACATCTGCAGTCATTCTGATTCCATTAACCTCCCCTCCTTTCCTTTTTCTTTTTTCTGCAAATGCTTCCCAATTTTATTCCGCTGTAAACTATATGGCTTTTTAATGTATGTATGTGTATACATATGTACGCTAAACATTGCCATGCAAAAAAGATAATGGCATTTATAACCGGCTGCGATGTATCGGAGAGTTAAACTGAAAAAAAGAAAAGAAAGAAAATTCTAAAGAAGTGACTTAAATGGCTATTCTGAACAATTTTATTTTTTTTTTTAAAAAAAAATGCTGCCAAACTTTATTGACTCTTGTATATTTAGAAAGCTTCTTCTGTTGTCAGCTATTTTTCTTGGAGAGCTAAATTGATCAATTTTCCCAAACCCCTGACATATCTCTCCTGTCAAAGAACAAGTGGTTTCATTCCCCAAGTTTTATTCCCATCCCCACTTTCCTCTCTAACTCTTTTCTTTTATTCACTGCAGGTGAATTTTTTTTGGAAGGATTTTTTTTTTATTTTTAACAAACCAAACATACATAAAATCATCATCAATCCAAATACATTGTGTCGATGGGTTGATCCCCAATCCTGTGTGCCATTGCAGGTGAATTTTTGAATATTGACCTTTTTTTTAATTTTTGAATATTGAATATTGAATATTGACGATTATTTGTCGGTACCTTAGCTAATCGAGTTTGGTATAAGCACCCGCCAACTTATAAGTTGGGTAGCTGTTCTGTCCCCACTATACGTTAGTTTGTGTGCAGCTCGACACGCAGCTAAACCCACCTATCCTCCAATAAAACAGACTGTATGCCTAGATCTGGATGCTTTATTGAAAGAACAGGATATGGTAAAACTGGGGAAAACAGGGATACATACAATGAGAAACAAATACAAGTTAGACAGTATTGAGTTACTGCTGAACATAACAATGAATAAATACAAGTATTTTAAATCTCACCAGTGTAGAAAGTTAGCACCCACCCACCCCTCAATATTTTGTAGAATATTAAAAAAAGGCAGATAAAATATTTCCCCTAAAAGAGAAATAGAAATCTTAAGGGAGACAGAAACTCAGTGCCCAAGCTCCCTGCCCACAGCAGATATTTTGTGGCCATTCAGAAAGACTGGGCCAGCCTATTTACAAAACGAAAGGCCTTCATCTCCAGGGTGAAGGGATTAAGACATGACCCATCAGCACATAATAGGATTAACCCACTGAGACACAGAGCTCACTACATTGCACAACCTCCTAAGAACATTGCATCACCCTCCAAACTTCAACCAAACGTAGCTCAGACAAACATGACCCCTACATGGCCCCTGGGACTCTGACAACAGCCAATAGAATACATGCTCTTGCACAAGAACAGGAAGCTCAAGTGCAAATCTCAAGAGAAGTTATAAATACCCCCCACTCTCAACTCCATGTGGTCAGCTGCACCAGAACCCATGTGGTTCTGTTCATCATTAAACCATCTTTCCAATCAGCCTCCATGTTTCCAGTGTCTTTCTCTTGGTTGGAACTGAACCAGATGGATATTTCTTCCAACAACAGCAATGCTGTGTGTGGGTTTGTCCTTGGATGACCATGTGCCACCGATGAAGATGGGTTCTTCTTTGTGCTTCTGCCTTCTCCAAATGCTAAAGGAAAATGGTGCTTGACTTCCCAGTGTGCACTTGTTTTGAGAGTGCGGCCTGATGGGTAACGGGGCGGGGTCAGCTTCAAACAGCATACTTGATATTTGTCTCTCCAGCCACTAGATGCGCCTAGAGAGTAACAACGGTATATAAAGATTGTATGTTGGTGCATATTTGTTCCTCTGGCCATTAGATGGGGCTAGAGAGCAACAATTGTATATAAATTGTTGGGCCTCTGGTGGCTCAACAGACTAATGCAGTCTGTTATTAACAGCAGCTGCTTGCAATTACTGCAGGTTCAAGTCCCACCAGGCCCAAGGTTGACTCAGCCTTCCACCCTTTATAAGGTAGGTAAAATGAGGACCCAGATTGTTGGGGGCAATAAAAGTTGACTTTGTATATAATATACAAATGGATGAAGACTGTTGCTTGACATAGTGTAAGCCGCCATGAGTCTTCGGAGAAGGGCGGGATATAAATGCAAATAAAATAAATAAATAAATAAAGATCGTATGTGGGGGTATATTTGTCCCTTCGGCCACTAGATGGAGTTAGAGCTCAAAAACTGTATATAAAGATGGTATGTTGGGGCATATTTGTCCCTTCGGCCCCTAGATGGAGTTAGAGCGCAGCAACTGTATATAAAGATCGTACGTTGGGGCATATTTGTCCCTTTGGCCACTAGTTGGGGCTAGAGAGCAACAACAGTATATAAAGATTGTATGTTGGTGCATATTTGTTCCTCTGGCCATTAGATGGGGCTAGAGAGCAACAATTGTATATAAATTGTTGGGCCTCTGGTGGCTCAACAGACTAATGCAGTCTGTTATTAACAGCAGCTGCTTGCAATTACTGCAGGTTCAAGTCCCACCAGGCCCAAGGTTTTATTAATTTATTTATTTATTTATTAATTTATTTATTTATTTATTTATTTATTTATTTATTTATTTATTTATTTATGTATTTATTTATTTATTTATTTATTTATTTATTTATTTATTTATTTATTTATTTATTTATTTATTTATTTATTTATTTATTTATTTATTTATTTATTTATTTATTTATTTATTTATTTATTTATTTATTTATTTATTTATTTATTTATTTATTTATTTATTTATTTATTTATTTATTTATTTATTTATTTATTTATTTATTTATTTATTTATTTATTTATTTATTTATTTATTTATTTATTTATTTATTTATTTATTTATTTATTTATTTATTTATTTATTTATTTATTTATTTATTTATTTATTTATTTATTTATTTATTTATTTATTTATTTATTTATTTATTTATTTATTTATTTATTTATTTATTTATTTATTTATTTATTTATTTATTTATTTATTTATTTATTTATTTATTTATTTATTTATTTATTTATTTATTTATTTATTTATTTATTTATTTATTTATTTATTTATTTATTTATTTATTTATTTATTTATTTATTTATTTATTTATTTATTTATTTATTTATTTATTTATTTATTTATTTATTTATTTATTTATTTATTTATTTATTTATTTATTTATTTATTTATTTATTTATTTATTTATTTATTTATTTATTTATTTATTTATTTATTTATTTATTTATTTATTTATTTATTTATTTATTTATTTATTTATTTATTTATTTATTTATTTATTTATTTATTTATTTATTTATTTATTTATTTATTTATTTATTTATTTATTTATTTATTTATTTATTTATTTATTTATTTATTTATTTATTTATTTATTTATTTATTTATTTATTTATTTATTTATTTATTTATTTATTTATTTATTAATCCAGGATAGAAAATGGGATGAGCCAGTGTTGGAGTCAGCCAATTCACACCGGTTCGGGAGAACCGGTTGTTAACTTTCTGAGCAGTTGGGTGAACTGGTTGTTGGAAGAAATCATTAGGGCAGAGAACCGGTTGTTAAATCATTTGAATCCCACCACTGGGATGAGCGATTATGTGGGGGGGGAGACCCCAAACGCACCCTGACTTTTGTGGAAATGTGAATTTTAAGGCCTCACAAGGGGATCGCTATCGGGAACACCTGAACCTGCTTTTTCACCTAAATTTCACCGCAGTTTGCCGGTAAACTGCTTCCTGTTGCCATGACCTAGTTCCGTGTATCATAGCAGCTTATTTGCAGTAGCAATAACACACATTTCCCAGACATTTTTTAAAAAAAAAGAGTTGAACAGAAATGTGCCCTTTTCAAGCTGCGCCGTTCAGCTGCAACCAGTTTGTCAGCCCCCAAACGCAATCGATCAAAAGGCAGCCAGCGATCTCTCTTTAGAAAATCATTTCTGAATATATATGTATATACATATTACATATATATATATGTGTGTGTGTGTGTGTGTGTAGATCTTTGGTTATTTGGGTTTTCTCCCGCGTAAAATTGGAAGTGTCTTGGCGACGTTTCGACGAAGTCTCATTCATCATCTTCAGGCTGGTGTTTACAGCTTCGTGCTTCGTGCTGTATGTACACACACACACACACACACACACACAAACATATATATATATATATACACACACATATATATGTATGTAGGGACATGGTGGCTCAAGGGGCTAGGACACTGAGCTTGTTGATCAAAAGGTTGGCAGTTCAGCGGTTCGAATCCCTGGTGCTGCCGTGTAACAGGGTGAGCTCCTGTTACTTGTCCCAGCTTCTGCCAACCTAGCAGTTCAAAAGCACGTAAAAATGCAAGTAGAAAAAATAGGGACCACCTTTGGTGGGAAGGTAACAGCGTTCTGTGCGCCTTTGGCGTTGAGTCATGCCAGCCACATGACCATGGAGACTCTTTGGACAGCGCTAGCTCTTCGGCTTTTAAACGGAGATGAGCACCGCCCCCTAGAATCGGGAACGACTAGCATGTATGTGCAAGGAGAACCTTTACCTTCACCTTATATGTATGTATGCATGTATGTATGTATGCATGTATGTAAAAAATCAGGATAGAACCCATTCGAAATCAGCCCAGCCGAACGTCCCACTAGGTTCCTCGGAGGCTACTATTGAGTTCCCGTCCTGATTATCGCCGCATTAAAAAGATCCACGGGGAGAACATTTCAAAATGTGCCATGGTAAAATCTTGAAGCTCTCTCCGGCTCAAAATTTTTTTCCAGGGTCAACGCTCTTGAAAAGGGACATCATCCCTGCTGTTTTCATCCAACGCAGCCTTCCAAGGAAGCAGCCGCAGATGTTCGTTCATTATAGGGCTATGATTAAATTTCTCATCACACTAAAATGGCGCGGTCGGCTCGCTAATGCGCACGCACACAGGTGCCTGGGGATGTGGTGAAATTAACTTTCATAAGAAGGTCATTACGTCCCTCATTCATCGTATCTGATCCCTCCACACCCTGGAGGAGACGCCTGTTCAGGGACTGGCACCGGTGGTGGAATCCAAATTTTTTTTCCTCTTGGCAATCCCAGCCTTTAATCTGAGACTCCGGGGAGTTACGTTTAATCTCTCTCCCCGCTTTTTTTTTTCTTCCTTCCCCTCAACCTCAGTTCAAGCAACTTCTGCCTTGGTTTCAAAAGACCTCAAATATCCCATATCCAGGATAGAAAATGGGATGAGCCAGTGTTGGAGTCAGCCAATTCACACCGGTTCGGGAGAACCGGTTGTTAACTTTCTGAGCAGTTGGGTGAACTGGTTGTTGGAAGAAATCATTAGGGCAGAGAACCGGTTGTTAAATCATTTGAATCCCACCACTGGGATGAGCGATTATGTGGGGGGGGAGACCCCAAACGCACCCTGACTTTTGTGGAAATGTGAATTTTAAGGCCTCACAAGGGGATCGCTATCGGGAACACCTGAACCTGCTTTTTCACCTAAATTTCACCGCAGTTTGCCGGTAAACTGCTTCCTGTTGCCATGACCTAGTTCCGTGTATCATAGCAGCTTATTTGCAGTAGCAATAACACACATTTCCCAGACATTTTTTTTAAAAAAAGAGTTGAACAGAAATGTGCCCTTTTCAAGCTGCGCCGTTCAGCTGCAACCAGTTTGTCAGCCCCCAAACGCAATCGATCAAAAGGCAGCCAGCGATCTCTCTTTAGAAAATCATTTCTGAATATATATGTATATACATATTACATATATATATATGTGTGTGTGTGTGTGTGTGTAGATCTTTGGTTATTTGGGTTTTCTCCCGCGTAAAATTGGAAGTGTCTTGGCGACGTTTCGACGAAGTCTCATTCATCATCTTCAGGCTGGTGTTTACAGCTTCGTGCTTCGTGCTGTATGTACACACACACACACACACACACACACAAACATATATATATATATACACACACATATATATGTATGTAGGGACATGGTGGCTCAAGGGGCTAGGACACTGAGCTTGTTGATCAAAAGGTTGGCAGTTCAGCGGTTCGAATCCCTGGTGCTGCCGTGTAACAGGGTGAGCTCCTGTTACTTGTCCCAGCTTCTGCCAACCTAGCAGTTCAAAAGCACGTAAAAATGCAAGTAGAAAAAATAGGGACCACCTTTGGTGGGAAGGTAACAGCGTTCCGTGCGCCTTTGGCGTTGAGTCATGCCAGCCACATGACCATGGAGACTCTTTGGACAGCGCTAGCTCTTCGGCTTTTAAACGGAGATGAGCACCGCCCCCTAGAATCGGGAACGACTAGCATGTATGTGCAAGGAGAACCTTTACCTTCACCTTATATGTATGTATGCATGTATGTATGTATGCATGTATGTAAAAAATCAGGATAGAACCCATTCGAAATCAGCCCAGCCGAACGTCCCACTAGGTTCCTCGGAGGCTGCTATTGAGTTCCCGTCCTGATTATCGCCGCATTAAAAAGATCCACGGGGAGAACATTTCAAAATGTGCCATGGTAAAATCTTGAAGCTCTCTCCGGCTCAAAATTTTTTTCCAGGGTCAACGCTCTTGAAAAGGGACATCATCCCTGCTGTTTTCATCCAACGCAGCCTTCCAAGGAAGCAGCCGCAGATGTTCGTTCATTATAGGGCTATGATTAAATTTCTCATCACACTAAAATGGCGCGGTCGGCTCGCTAACGCGCACGCACACAGGTGCCTGGGGATGTGGTGAAATTAACTTTCATAAGAAGGTCATTACGTCCCTCATTCATCGTATCTGATCCCTCCACACCCTGGAGGAGACGCCTGTTCAGGGACTGGCACCGGTGGTGAAATCCAAATTTTTTTTTACTACCGGTTCTGTCGGTGTGGCTTGGTGGGTGTAGATTGGTGGGCATGGCAGGGAAACGATACTGCAAAATCCCCATTCCCTCCCCACTCTGGGGCCAGCCAGAGGTGGTATTTACCGGTTCTCCGAACTGCTCAAAATTTCTGCGAAGAATGGATACTGAAAGTCATTAATTTGGCTGAGATGGCTAAAATCTCAGCTTTTTTAAAAGACAATACGCAGGAAAGATATTTAATTGAATGGAAAAAATGGATTGATTATCTACAAAACAGATATCAGATTAAGAAATATCAGATTGCCTTTGAATAATTAGGAAGTATTATTTTATGTAATGGAGAGGGGATTGGGAGATGAAAAGATTTGGATGAGGTTAATTGGATTAGAAGGGAAAATTTTTACTCTATGTTTGGTTTATGTATAACAATACCTTGTGATTGACCCGGGAAGCTGGGGGGGGGAAGGGAGGGGAGAAGGGGGTTTTCTGGGAGGGAGGGGAGAAAAATGTTTTTGTTTTTTAAAACTTTTTCAATAAATAAATAAAAAATTCTGCTACTGGTTCTCCAAACTGCTCAAAATTTCCGCTACCGGTTCTCCAGAACCAGTCAGAACCTGCTGGATTTCACCCCTGGCTGGCACCAGTGGTGGGTTTCAAAAACCTTTATTACCAGTTCTGTGGGTGTGGCTTGGTGGGTGTGACTTGGTGGGTGGGGGAAGGATACTGTAAAATCTCCATTCCCTCCCCAATCCAGGGGAAGGTTGTTGCAAAATCCCCATTTCCTCCCGATCAGCTGGGACTCGGGAGGCAGAGAATAGATGGGGGTGGGGCCAGTCAGAATTTTTACTACCGGTTCTCTGAACTACTCAAAATTTCCGCTACCGGTTCTCCAGAACTGATCAGAACCTGCTGAAACTGGCTGGCACCCTCTACAGATAACCCCCAACTTAAAACTTAGAAAGAGTGCAGAGAAGAGCAACATGGATGATTAGGGTACTGGAGGCTAAAAGGTATAAAGAAGACATATTGGTATGGAATTGGTATGGCCAGTCAAGAGAAAAGAAGGGCTAGAGTAGGACTAGAAGACCTTCAAGCTCTATTCTGATTGATTGATTGATTGGATATTTGAGTCATTTCCCCTTTTTTGTACTTTCTTCTTTTTTATCATTTTGCCATTGGATGTATAGCCTACTATACATCCAATACGGGACCGCCTACTGTTACCTCATACCTCCCACCGACCCGTACGCTCACACAGAGAGGGACTTCTCAGGATGCCGTCCGACAAACAATGTCGGCTGGTGGCCCCCAGGGGAAGATCCTTCTCTGTGGGGGCTCCTACCCTCTGGAACGAACTTCCCCCTGGTTTACGCCAAATACCTGACCTTCGGACCTTCCGCCGCGAATTGAAAACACATTTATTTATTCGTGCGGGGCTGGTTTAAATTTTATTGGTTTTTTAAATCTTTACTATGAATTTTAATGGGTTTTTAGTTTTATATGTTTTAAGGTCTTAGGCCAATGGTGTAATAAGTTTTTTAAATTCGGGTTTTAATTGTATATTGTATTGTTTGTTTTATTTTGGCTGTACACCACCCTGAGTCCTTCGGGAGAAGGGCGGTATAAAAATTGAAATAATAATAATAATAATAATAATAATAATAATAATAATAATAATAATAATAAGAAGAAGAAGAAGAAGAAGAAGAAGAAGAAGAAGAAGAAGAAGAAGAAGAAGAAGAAGAAGAAGAAGAAGAAGAAGAAGAAGAAGAAGAAGAAGAAGAAGAAGAAGAAGAGGAAGACGACGACACAAGACTCACATTTTTTTGTGTTGCAGGATTTGGGTTTGGCTAGTCTAGAGAAAAGGAGGACTAGGGGAGACACGATAGCGGTTTTCCAGTATTTGAGTGGCTCCCACTAAGAGGAGGGGATTAGGCTAACCCAAAGCACCAGAAGGCAGGACAAGAAGCAGTGGATGGAAACTAACCAAGGAGAGAAGCAACCTAGTACTAAGGAGAAATACAACCACCATTTAAGCCCCAAATTATCTTTGCTAAGGGAGATCGCTTTTAAGTGAGCATTGCCCCATTTTATGACCTTTCTTGCCACAGTTCTTAAGTGAATCGCTGCAGCGATTGAAGTGAGTCACATGGCTGTGAAGCCAATCTGGCTTCCCCATTGAATTTTCTCGTCAGAAGTTGCAAAAGGGGATTACATGATTCCCGGGACTCTGCAACCGTCATAGAATAGAATAGAATAGAATAGAATAGAATAGAATAGAATAGAATAGAATAGAATAGAATAGAATAGAATAGAATAGAATAGAATAGAATTTTATTGGCCAAGTGTGATTGGACACACAAGGAATTTCTCTTGGTGCATATGCTCTCAGTGTACATAAAAGAAAAGATACGTTCATCAAGGTACAACACTTATAACACTTAATGATAGTCATAGGGTACAAATTTAACACTTTATGATACAACACTTAATGATAGTCATAGGCTATAAATAAGCAATCAGGAAACAATCAAAATCAGTATAAATCATAAGGATACAAGCAACAAAGTTATAGTCATAATTGGAAGGAGATGGGTGATGGGAACGATGAGAAGATTAATAGCAGTGCAGATTCAGTAAATAGTTTGACAGTGTTGATGGAATTATTTGTTTAGCAGAGTGATGGCGTTCGGGGAAAACCTGTTCTTGTGTCTAGTTGTTCTGGTGTGCAGTGCTCTGTAGTCTTGTTTTGAGGGTAGGAGTTGAAACAGTTTATGTCCAGGATGTGAGGGGTCTGTAAATGTTTTCACAGCCCTCTTTTTGACTCGTGCAATATACAGGTCCTCCATGGAAGGTTGGTAGCCATTATTTTTTCTGCAGTTCTAATTATCCTCTGAGAACTAAACCAGACAGTTTTGCCGAATTCCTGTCAGAGTTCTCCGGGCAGGCAGGAATCCAAGGTGTTACTTCAGCAAGCCAGATGAGACTTTGCTTGACTCAAATTGCTTGACTCAAGCTGGTCTTTTATATAGGCCATGGGGTGTGGCTCCATGACTCAGCACTTATCCAGGCCTGCCCCTCCCTTCCTTTTGCTGACATCGCCTCTCCATTCTCCGGAAGCGGGGATCCGTCCACTGTGACTTTCCGTCCTCCTGATCTGCTGCCGGCAATTCTAGCACGTGGCTGGCTTCGTGCTCACACGCTGTAGGAGGGAGGTTTGTTTGCTCATTCCTGACATTCTGTCCAGGCATGGTGCCAGGGCTGGGGGCTGGAGGCATGCCAGGCCATTTGTCTTCATTATCAGACTCTGACTCAGATAGCAGGAAATGGGAGGGGCCCAGCTGCGGAGAGGAGGGCAGGCAAGGCACAACAAAAGGAGAACTGCAGATCCTAGGTCGGTGATGGCGAACCTATGGCAGATGTGCTAGAGATGACACGCAGCGCCCTCTCTCATGGCACGCCCCAGTTCAGCTCTGATGTGCATGCGCACACAACCCCTGCCAGCCAGCTGGTCTTCGGGTCTCCGCCGCACATATGCAGGGCGAATGTGGAGAGTCTGCGCACACATGTGTGGGGGTTGGGGTGTATGCGGAGGCTGCGCACGCAGGGGCGGGGGGTGGGGTGCATGGGCGGGGCACATGCATGGGGCAGTGCATGCATTGCATTTTGGGGGTTTGGGTGCAGGCACATGCGCATGGCCGTGCCTGTGTGCCTGCATTGGGCACTAGGTCCGGAAAAGGTTAGCCATCACTGTCCTAAGTGTTTGTCCGAGCTAATCTTATCAACCTTTCGCTTGTCTGATTGTATTACTTATCTGGAGTCTGAGTAGAACCCAGTCTTTGGGAATGGATTACCAAATCTGCATTTCTAAAAACTGGCCTCCTCAGCTTTTGCTTGGGACAGGGAGACTGGGGCTGGTTTCTGCCTCCCTTAAGATATTTCCTCATTTCTCCTTTAGGGGAAATATTCTATCCTGCCTTTTTAATATCCCTCCCAAATATTTCATTCTCTAGCATGGTGGTTAGGTGGATGGGTGGTGTTGTGACCCAGGCCCAAGTAGGTGGTAGGAAACTCAGTCAATTTAAAAACAAACAAACTTTATTAGAACAGCTGCGAATTAACTAATTCTCAGCGTAGTCCAAACTAAATCAAAGCAAATTCCTCCCAACACAATTCCTCAGTCTTATCACCAACCTTGGTCTTAATTAGGCAAACTGCCAAAGGCCTTTCTTGGCAAAAGTTCAGAAGACGCTGATAAGAAACAAATGCAGCAAAACAAAGCTATCAACATTGTTTTCCGGCAAAGAGCCCAAATGCCGTTGCTGGTCTTTAAAGCCTTATTGGGTGGGGGGCAGTCATCTCTTGGCCCTACTCCCGAGTCATCCTCTTTACTTTAGCTGCTCTTGCCTTCTGGCAGCTCTTCTCATGTGTGCATTAGGAACAGGCTCCTCCTGTTCCTCTGCCTCACTACTGTCAGCCTCTGGAGGCTCCGGAGTCCGCACATCATTCCCCGATGGCCCTGACCCCACCTCTGCCTCTGATGCAGAGCCCTCCTCTGGGCCTTCCCCAGCCTCCAGGACTGGCCCGTGTTCTTCCTCAGCCTCATCGCTGTCTGACTCAGTTGCCAGCTCCGCAGGCTGCTGGCCGACCACAACAGGTGAGTGGGTGCTGACTTTCTACAGAACCAGTCGCCAAGCATCTAAATTTTAACTCTACAGTGGCCGCAACAGTCGTTGAGTGTGAAAACTGGTCCATAAGTCACGGTTTCAGCACCGCTGTAACGTTGAAAGGTCATTTGATAGACCATTGCAAGTCGCGAACCGCCTGTAACAACATTGCAAAAGATCGAGCTGGGAACTGATTGTTCTGGAGAAACGTTGGAAAGTAAAGAATTTAATAAAACCACCGATAATTATTTCAGATTGTTGGAGAGCACATTTCATTCACCAAGAGTTCTTGAATTACCTTCCCACAAACATGTTATTATATAGGCACATTAGTCTGTTGTTTTGTTGGTATTTAACTTCCGTAGCGTGAACTACGTTCCTTCAGGCTTCCTGTAGTGCTTTGTTTAATGTTCACAGCAACGTAATATATTCCCTTTCCCCCCACAAGGTATAACTAAGAATTATATGGCATTTTGTCAGAGTAATGACAATGGTTGTGTCGGCTTCCATTTTTGTGGCAACAAAAACTAATGATGGAACTTCAAAGAAATTGGATCTTCTCCAGGGGCACAAATTCAAATCTTGGTCTTCATAAAAGATGAATGAGATGTGTCATTCTAAAAAGTCCATTTAAATCTTTTCAGTAGAGTGGCTATAGATAAAATATCGTTGTTGGCTTTTTTTTTTTTTAAATAACTATTCGTTGGTAATTAAGAAGCTGCTTTTGGGCATAACGCATCCATGCTCGTTGGCTAGAATTATGCTGAATCTTATTAGAATTATACCTACATCACTTTCTCATTAAATGCTTGGTATTCAAGCTGACTACATCTCATGATCTTCATTTCAAGACCCCTCGCATCCTGGACATAAACTGTTTCAACTCCTACCCTCAAAACAACACTACAGAGCACTGCACACCAGAACAACTAGACACAAGAACAGTTTCTTCCCGAAGGCCATCACTCTGCTAAACAAATAATTCCCTCAACATTGTCAAACTATTCACTAAGTCTGCACTACTATTAATCTTCTCATCATTCCTATCATCCATCTCCTTCCACTTATGACTGTATGACTGTAACTGTGTTGCTTGTATCCTTACAATTTATATTGATATTGTTTCCTGGTTGCTTATTTGTACCCTGTGACTATCATTAAGTGTTGTACCTTATGATTCTGGATGAATGTATCTTTTCTTTTATGCACACTGAGAGCGTATGAACCAAAGACAAATTCTTTGTTTGTCCAAACACACTTGGCCAATAAAAATTTAAGAAGAGATTGGACAACCGTTTGTCTGAAATGGTGTAGGGTTTCCTGCCTGAGCAGGGGGTTGGACTAGAAGACCTCTGAGGTCCCTTCCAATTATTCTATTCTATTCTATTCTATTCTATTCTATTCTATTCTATTCTATTCTATTCTATTCTATTCTATTCATGCGAAACTGATATCATCATCATTATCATTTCAGCCATTGTCTATCCACTGCAGGATGAAGGCCTCTTCCGCTTGTTTCCAACCAATAGAACCTGATATACAGGTTAGGAAGCCATAATAGATGCAGAACTACCAGGCGCAAAGGATCAAAACCATACATTACGTTGTAGTTCAAAGATTTAAGGCTCAGGGCTATACAGAAGAATCTAGTCAAGTCAAGAAACAATGGATGGAAACTAATCAAGGAGAGAAGCAACCTAGAACCTTAAAGCAAGAAAAACAAAATGCACAGGTACTCGCTCAATAGTAGTAACTGTGAGAGGGACCTGGGAGTCCTAGTGGACAACCATTTAGATATGAGCCAGCCGTGTGCAGCAGCTGCCCAAAAAGCCAACAAGGTTCTAGGCTGCATTAACATAGGGATAGAATCAAGATCATGTGAAGTGTGTTAATACCACATTATAATGCCTTGGTAAGGCCACAGTTGGAATACTGCATCCTGTTTTGGTCAACACAATGGAAAAAATATATATTCAGACTCTAGAAAGAGTGCAGAGAAGAGCAACAAAGATGATTAGGGGACTAGAGGCTAAAACATATGAAGAACGGTTGCAGGAACTGGGTAGATCTCGTCTAATGAAAAGAAGGATCCACCCATTGCTTCTTGTTCTACCCTCAGGTGCTTTGGAGAATAGCTTGACTCCCTCTTCTTTGTGGCAGCCCCTGAGATATTGGAACACTGCTATCATGTCTCCCCTAGTCCTTCTTTTCATTAAACTAGACATACCCAATTCCAGCAACTTGTTCCAGGGGAACAAGTAGCCAGGCTCAAGTTATCCTACTTTGGACATATTATGCAAAAACCAGAGGTGGGTTTCAGCAGGTTCTGACCAGTTCTGGAGAACCTGTAGCGAAAATTTTGGTAGTAAACTGGTAGTAAAAATTCTTACTGGCCCCGCCCCCATCTATTCTCTGCCTCCCAAGTCCCAGCCGATTGGGAGGAAATGGGGATTTTGCAGTAACCTTTCCCTGGAGTGGGGAGGGAATGGAGATTTTACAGTATCCTTCCCCTGCCACGCCCACCAAGCCACACCCACCAAGCCATGCCACGCCCACCAAGCCACACCCACAGAACGGGTAGTAAAAACATTTGAAATCCACCATTGGATTGTTGGAAAAGTCTCAAATATTGAGAAAGAAGGAAGGAAAGAGAAGAAGACAATAACCAAGGGGGATGGATTCAATTAGAACAGTGATGGGGACCTCCTTCTGGATGGAAGACCTGAAGTATCAAACTGAAGAAAAGATCATTGTGGAGGAAATCTATGTATGTGGTCACTAAGAATTGACCATGACTTGATGGCACATCATCAATCATTTTGGTTTTGATTTTCCACTGCTTTTCTGGGAGTCTAAGACAAGTTAAGAGAAGTAAGGAGTCTAAGAGAAGTTAAGTTAAGAGAAAGGCCTGGCTAGTCTAGTGAAGAGAAGGACCAGGGAAGACATGATAGCAGTCTTCCAATATTTGAGGGGCTGCCACAGAGAGGAGGAAGGGGTCAAGCTATTTTCCAAAGCACCTGAAGGCCAGATGAGGAATAATGGATGGAAACTGACCAAGGAGAGATTCAACCTGGAAATAAGGAGGAGTTTACTGACAATGAGAACAATCAACCCATGGAACAGAAGTTGCCTTCAGAAGTTGTGGGAGCTTCATCACTGGAGACTTTCAAGAAAAGACTGGACTGCAATCTGTCAGAAATGGTGTAGGGTCTCCTGCTTGGGCAGGGGGTTGGACTAGATGACCTACAAGGTCCCTTCCAACTCTGTTAATCTGTTAAATTTGCTCCCCACACTCAAATCCAATCTTGACTGCAGAAAATATGACTTCAGTAACAGAGTTGTTAATGCTTGGAATATTTTACCTGACTCTGTGGTCTCTTCCCAAAATCCCCAAAGCTTTAACCAAAAACTATCTACTGTTGACCTCACCCCATTTCTAAGAGGTCTGTAAGGAGCGTGCATAAGAGCACAAGAGTGCCTACCGGTCCTGTCCTATTGTTTCCTTTCGTTATATCCAATTAATTTAGTTATTACATACTTATGCTTATATATATGTTTATATATAATACAGTTATTTCGTGCTTATGCTTATAGATACTGTTGTGACAAATAAATAAATAAATAAATAAATAAATAAATAAATAAATAAATAAATAAATTCATTCATTCATTCATTCATTCATTCATTCATTCATTCATTCATTCATTCATTCATTCATTCTCCCATGGTGTCCAAAAGTGTTTCTGCATTCAAAAACAGGTTAGAGAACATTCACCGGTGATCTTTGAAGACTATTTAGAAATTGTGGAGGAGATAGTTTTCCTCCCTCTTATCTATGCCTCTCGGAACAGTTTGCATTTTGATGACAATTTGGTTGGTGGACACAACAGGCGAATGACAAACATTTGGCGAATTTAGGCTCCGAGGGAACAACAAAAACACAAATGGCTTTCTGGAAAGGCAGGGGAGTTTGGAGTTGATTTACAAACAGGAGGAATTAAACTCCCCCCTCCCTCTTTCTTTGGCTCCATCCTTTGCCCCCACGACAAATATTTTGACATTTGGCCAGTACTCACAAACACACACACACACACACACACACACACACTTTTGCAAACAGTCATGAAAGCTGTGGCTAACCAACTCCTTTTGGGACTTTTAACCTGATGTTTTCGACACATAGGTTGTGTCTGCTGAAGGTTTTTGTGAAATCAACCAACCAACCAACCAACCAACCAACCTATCTTCCTTCCTTCTTCTCCCTCTCCCTTCTCTTTTTCCTTGTTCTTTTTTAGCTCCTTCCTCCCTTCCTCCTTTTGTTCCTTCCTTCCTCCCTCCTTCCTTCCCTCCTTCTCTTTCTCCTTGTTCTTTTTTAGCTCCTTCCTCCCTTCCTCCCTGCCTCCTTCCCCCTCCCTCCTTCCTTCCTCTCCTCTGTTCCTTCTCTCCTTCTGCTTGCTTCTCTTTCTCCTTGTTCTTTTTAGCTCCTTCCTTCCTCCTTCCTCCTTCCTCCTTCCTCCTTCCTTCCCTCATTTTTTTCTCCTTGTTCTTTTTAGCTCCTTCCTTCCTTCCTTCCTTCCTTCCTTCCTTCCTTCCTTCCTTCCTTCCTTCCTTCTCCTTGTAGTTTTTAGCTCATCCTCCTCCTCCCTCCCTGCCTCCTTCCTTCCTTCTTCTCCTCCTTCCCTCCTTCCCTCCCTTTTTCTCCTTTTTAGCTTCTTCCTTTTTTCCTTCCTTTCTCCTTCCCTCCTTCTCTTTCTCCTTGTACTTTTTTAGCTCCTTCCTTGCCACCTCCCTCCTTCCCTTTCTTCCCTTCCTCTCCTTCTTCTCTCCCTCCCGTTCTTGCTTTGTTCTTTTTTAGCTCCTTCCTTCCTTCCTTCCTTCCTTCCTTCCTTCCTTCCTTCCTTCCTTCCTTCCTTCCTTCCTTCCTTCCTTCCTTCTCATCCCCTCTCCTCCCCGATAGCACACTGAAAAATATTACTGTAGCAGGTAGCCTAGCAGATGGAAGTTATAGAAGCATACAACACTCCATCCAAGATGCTCAATAGAATATGTCGCATTGTTTTTGCATTATTCTGGTTGTACCTTAATGTTCACCGACCTCCAGTTGCCTTCTTTTCAACCTGCTCTTCAAAAATAATAATCAGGAAAATTCTGCTGGATCCCTTTCGTTGATTGTGATGATGTCATGAACTTGATTCTTCTTGCGGTTCTTGTAATCAGATGATGGGCTCTTTGGAAGCTTGTAAAATGGGAAAAATAAGGGGGAAAATGTTCAGAGGTTACGGTCACTGTCATTTGGAAGTTCTGGAAATGAATAGCTTTAAAAAAAAACAAACTTATTTGTAAATATATAAATAAAGACCGACAGATTCAGAGCTTGCTTGATTAAAATCCAGCATACAAATATATTCACTGCAGTGGTGGGTTTCAAACTTTTACCGGTTCTGTGGATGTGGCTTGGTGGGCATGGCATGACTTGGTGAGTGTGGCATGGGAAGGTTACTGTAAAATCTCCATTCCCTCTCCAATCCAGGGGAAGGTTACTGCAAAATCCCCATATCCTCCCCATCAGCTGGGACCTGGGAGGCAGAGAGTATATGGGGGCGGGGCCAGTCAGAATTTTTACTACCGGTTCTCCGAACTACTCAAAATTTCTGCTACCGGTTCTCCAGAACTGGTCAGAACCGGCTGAAACCCACCTCTGATTCACTGGGCAGATTTGAAGTTAAGTCAGCTCTAATTTGAACTCGTCTCCTGTTTTTGAATCAAAATCCTCGGGATTTCTTATCAGTCCACAGTCAGTTGTGATTGTATATAAAAGTAAATTCTTGCACTTCAGAAGTCTAATTCAGGTGGGGGCAAAAATCTGGTTTTTTGGGTTGTTGTTGGTTTTTTTTGCTATTTTTAAAGAACCGGTGGCATCTGTTTCTCCCGCTCTCTTCCTGTCCTCCCGCCTGATCTTCTACAAATCAAACAGCAACCTTCTGCCTTCTCTTAGCGTGCTGTATCCTTGTTAATCACAACGCTGTGTTTAGCGCACTCTCCTTCAGCTGTTAATTTGCAGCATATGCGCCTGGCGTCTCATAAATTGTGTTTACCCAAACTGGCTTTGTCTGTTTATCTCTAAGACGGTTACAAAAGATGTCGGAGGCTTTCAGTCATGTCACTCGCTAGCTAACCTTGCTCTGGATGGTCTCCTCAATCAAATCTTTTCTCACCGTGTTGTGGAAAAAGGAGAAGGGAGAGTGAAAGCCACATGCTTCAGTTATGACAACCCTACAATCAGGAGTAGCTTCTTTCTCGTCCATTCCTCCTTCCCCCTCCCCACCCCAGATATTTTAAACCCCTGATCCCTTCTATGATTCTTCTTTTTTTACCCTATCTTCTGAAATTGCTGTGATTCCTTGTTATTGTGGGAAAATGAACACTTTTGCAAAGTTTGGGAGGTGAGTTACAAAATGCGTTTTAGCCTACGGTTAGGGATATTTCCTCACTCGTATTTTATTGTGTCTTCCAACACCTTCTGAAGATCTTCCGATACCTTCTGAAGATCCCCCAACATATTCTAAAGATCTCCCAACATAATCTAAAGATCTAACGTCTTCTAAAGATCTTCCAACATCTTCTGAAGATCTCCTAACATATTCTAAAGAACGCCCCATTTGCCATGGCTCATTCATTGCCGCCCATTTGGCGCTGCTGCAACCTGTCCATTTGCCGTGGCCCATTTGCTGGCATGGCCCATTTGGCGTGGCCCATTCAGCAGGGCCCATTCAGCAGGGCCCATTCACCGTGGCCCGGTTCATTTGCCACTGTCGCTGCGGCCTGTTCGCCACCATTGCCACGTCCCATTCTAGAACAGCTGATCAGTGCCGCACCAACCTCTCTCCTCCCTGCCATAACCTTCGTTGTATAAGATGCACCGAAATTTTCACCCACTTTTAGGGGGTGGAAGTGTGTCTTATACTCCGAAAAATACGATAGCTTGACCCCCTCCTCTCTGTGGCAGCCTCTCAAATATTGGAAGGCTGCTATCATGTCTCCCCTGGTCCTTCTCTTCACTAGACTAGCCATGCCCAGTTCCTGCAGCCATTCATCGTTTTAGCCTCCAGTTCCCTCATCATCCTGATTGCTCTTCTCTGCACTCTTTCTAGAGTCTCCACATCTTTTTTAGTGACCAGAACTAGATGCAGTAGGATGCAGTAGTGTGGTGACCAAAATTGGATGCAGTATTCTAGGTGTGGTCTTACTAAGGTTTTATAGAGTGGTACTAGTACCTCACCTGATCTTGATTGTATCCCTCTGTTAATGCATTTTAGGATTGCATTGGTTCTTTTGGCTGCAGCCGCACACTGCTGACTCATATTTAACTGGTTGTCTGCTAAGTGCCCTCTCATAGTTTATCAGGATACATCAAACATTTTTTAAATTGTTTTCTAGTTTTTAGGGTAAGTTATCCAGAGTCATTCTAGAATCAGGTGGCCTCTAAATCTTATTTATTTATTCATCAAATTTATATAGCTGAAATCTCACCCAAAGTCATTCTGGGAGAGACACAAGAATCAGATAACTCAACAAAGGTCAAACCAACTGATATAAAATATTTTTTTTTAAAAGAAATCATCTTCATAATGTTATTAAAAAAACACATCACAAATCTGGTAAGGAACCTTTTTAAAAAGTTTTTTTAACCTGGAGAAATGGTCCAGAATTTTATCTGTGACCCAATATTTTCCATCTTGTGGTCTGCCGACAGCCTGCGGACCTGGCAGCGGAGTTGGATAGCGATGAGGCTGAGGAAAAACATGAGCCAGTCCTGGAGGCTGGAGAAGGCCTGGATGAGGGCTTGTGTTGAAGGCAGAGGTGGGGCCAGGGCCATCTGGGAGTGATGTGTGAACTCCGGAGCCTCCAGAGGCTGACAGTAGTGAGGCAGAGGAACAGGAGGAGCCTGTTCCTAATGCACGCATGAGAAGAGGTGCCAGAAGGTAAGAGCAGCTAAAGCAAAGAGGACGATTCGGGAGTAGGGCCAAGAGATGATTGGCCCCTCCCATAAGGCTTAAAAGACCAGCAATGGCGTTTGGGCTCTTTATCGGAAAACAACATTGATAGACTTGCTCTTTGTCTTGCTGCATTTATTTCTGGTCGGCGTCTTCTGCTTTTGAACTTTTGCCAAGAAAAGCCTTTGGCAGTTTGCCTAATTAAACCAAGGTTGGTGATAAGACTGAATACTTGTGTTATGAAGAATTTGCTTTGATTTAGTTTGGACTACGCTGAGAATGAATTAATTCTCAGCTGTTCAAATAAAATCTGTTTGTTTTTTGAACTGAGTGCGTCTATAACTACCTACTTGGGCCTGGGTCACAACACATCTACATTGTAGGGCACCAGGTATAGCTATTATTTCTTGCGATGCAGGGAGTCCATATAGCCAGGCGAGATCAACGGGTCTACTAATAGCTCTCCAATGGTGCTCAATACCAAATTACGAAGTCTTTTATCCCAGGCAGGTGACGGAAAGTAGAATAAATGCTCACCGCTCAGTCTGAAAATGTTGAAAAGTTAAATCTATCTTTCCCAGCAGGCCACAGCAATTTGTTCCGTAAATATCTTTGCCAGCTACCCTGGCTGCAGATATTTCTTTCATACTGTGTCAATTTGTTTAAAATAAGGTGAAGGGAAAACGTTGGGCGGCTTCTCAAAATGTAAATCAGACTTTGACTTAAAGTGAGGTTAATCACATTTATTTGGTCCCCAAATACTCAAAGGAATTTTATAGTGTCTCTCTACATTTTGTTTTTCGTTTGCATCACCATACAATATATTCTGCCAAAGAAATACTTGGTGAAATACTTTCTGAGTCATACAACAGTGATCAGTCTAATTCGAGACAACGACAAGTCTGCATACAGACGGGAGGTTGAACAACTAGCCTTGTGGTGCAACCAGAACAATCCTGAACTGAATACACTCAAAACCATAGAAATAGTGGTAGATTTTAGGAGAAACCCTCCTATACTTCCACCTCTCACAATACTAGACAACACAGTGTCAACAGTAGAGACCTTCAAGTTTCTAGGTTCTAGCATATCTCAAGACTTAAACTGGACAGCTAACATCAAACGCCATCAAAAAAGCACAACAGAGAATGTTCTTTCTGCACCAACTCAGGAAGCTCAAGCTGCCCAAGGAGCTGCTGATCCAGTTCTACAGAGGAATGACTGAGTCTGTCATTTGCACCTCTGTAACTGTCTGGTTTGGTTCTGCAACCCAACAAGACAGACACAGACTTCAGAGGATAATTAGAACTGCAGAAAAAACAATGGCTACCAACCTGCCTTCCATTGAGGACCTGTATACTGCACGAGTCAAAAAGAGGGCTGTGAAAATATTTACAGATCCCTCACATCCTGGACATAAACTGTTTCAACTCCTACCCTCAAAACGACACCACAGAGCACTGCACACCAGAACAACTAGACACAAGAACAGTTTATTCCTGAAGACCATCACTCTGCTTAGCAACTAATTCCCACAACACTGTCAAACTATTTACTAAGACTGTATTACAATTCTTTATTTGTTTTATTTGTTTCCTGGCATGATTTGATTGCTTGTTTAGTAACCTATGACTATCACTAACTGTTGTATCTTATGATTCTTGATGAATTTTTCTTTTTTCTTTTTCCTTTTTCCATGTACACTGAGAGCATATTCATCAAAGAAATTCCTTGTGTGTCCAAAAACAGTTGACCAATAAAGAATTCTGTTCTGTTCTGTTCTGTTCTGTTCTGTTCTGTTCTATTCTATTCTATTCTATTCTATTCTATTCTATTCTATTCTATTCTATTCTATTCCATTCCATTCTATTCCATTCCATTCTATTTCATATTTTCTATTCTATTCTGTTCTGTTCTGTTCTGTTCTGTTCTGTTCTGTTCTGTTCTGTTCTGTTCCGTTCCGTTCCGTTCCGTTCCGTTCTGTTCTGTTCTGTTCTGTTCTGTTCTGTTCTGTTCTGTTCTGTTCTGTTCTGTTCTGTTCTGTTCCGTTCCGTTCCGTTCCGTTCCGTTCCATTCCATTTCATATTTTCTATTCTATTCTATTCTATTCTATTCTATTCTATTCTATTCTATTCTATTCTATTCTATTCTATTCTATTCTATTCCATTCCATTCCATTCCATTCCACTCCACAATACTCTGCTCTGCTCTACTCTACTCTTCTATTCTATTCTATTCTATTCTATTCTATTCTATTCTATTCTATTCTATTCTATTCTATTCTATTCTATTCTATTCTATTCTATTCTATTCTATTCCATTCCATTCCATTCCATTCCATTCACTAACAATAGGGCTTAAGTTCAGATTTATCACTTGAAGAAACAGTCTTGAAGTAATACAAAAAAATAGAACTTGAAAACACCACATTTTCCATTTATCAGAATGTTTGCTCTTCCCCAGTGACAAGAAAGACTCTTTCCATCTAATCTATGGATATTCGCTGAGAGTTTTTATTTGTTCTGGTCTCTGGCCTTTGACTGTAAACAAACTTGATTTTGGTATCTAATATAATGGACATATATATGCGATAATTTATGCAATACAGGTGGCCCTTGACTTGCAATCTTTCGTTTGAGGGCCGTTCAAAGTCACAACAGCCTTGAAAAAAGTGACTTATAATCATTTTTCGCATTTACGATCGTTGTACATCCCTGTGGTCACATGATCAAAATTCAAAGGCTTGGCAACTGGCATGTACTTATGACGGTTGCATTCCTGGGTCACGTGATCCCTTTTGGTGACCTTCTGACAAACAAAATCAATTAAGTCGAGGACTACGTGTCCTGGATATATACAATAACCACATTGGATATTAAACCTGGGCATTAAAGTATTAAAGAAATGAGAGTAGACAGATCAATTTCGGCATACCCAAAGAATAAAATTTTATCTGTATGTAGGACAATCTTGAGCTCAATTCCCCACATGGATTCCTTTAAAGTTTGCAGAATTTCTAATTACATCAGCAAAACATTCTAACATCAAATTCAAAAGGAAGAGAAAAAGCAGGTTTCTTTGACAAATATCTTACCTTATTTATTTATTACATTTGGGAACTGGCCAGCTCTTTGACAAGAAGGATTGTAGGCGGTGTACAATAAAACTATTGAAACATAAAAACAGTATGCACAAGTTTAAAAAGAGGCAGGGGTGATTAAAACACCGTTAAAAAATTAACCTTGCTATAAATGTGGTAAAAGACATCATAAATTGTATCAATCCAGGTTTTGGTTTGGGCTGTGGATCTAAATAATTCAGTTATGTCAATTATCAGTCAGTGAAAGAGAAATGATTAAAAATATGATATGACTTCATGACCTCCTTAAATCCAGCTCGAAGTCGACTTTGTGACAATTGGAAAAAACAAGTCGCATTCTGTGATTAAAACAGCTATAAAATCTTAGCATTCTCATTTATTAAGAAATTAGATCTATAATTAGAATGCTGAGTGAGATTCTTGTGTGATTTAGAAATTGCAGAGATGGTTGTCTCATTAAAATAAAACGGAAGAGATTTATTCAAACCATTACACCTTCGGTAAAATTGTAATTCAGTAATTGTAAATTAACCATACGCCTTCAGTAAAATTGGGAGATTTTTGTACAGCTATTCCAAAAGAGCGAAAAAAACATCAGGTAATTTCCCCCTCATTTTTACAGGGTTTATAGACTTTCTTGAAGGGAAAGAGGTGCAAGCAAGAATAACGACTTGGTTCAATAATAAATAGACTAATTTTTTTTCTTTTTTAATAAAAAGACATATCATCTATTGATAAGGCTTCACAACACCACCATGTAATTAAGAATATGTATATAATTAAGAATGTGATTAAGAATATAGCTCTATCTCTATCTTATCTATCTATCTATCTATCTATCTATCTATCTATCTATCTATCTATCTATCTATCTATCTCTATCTATCTATCATCATTCTATTTCTCTCTCTCTCTCTCTCTCTCTCTCTCTCACTCATCATTCTATCTACCTATCTATCTACCTACCTACCTACCTACCTACCTACCTACCTACCTACCTACCTACCTACTTACTTGGTTCAATAATAAATACAGTAATTTCTTTTTTTGATTTTTCTTTTTTAATAAGGACATATCATCTATTGATAAAACTTCACACCACTACCATGTATATACTATATATATATAATTAAGAATGTAATTAAGAATATCTATCTATCTACTTATTTATCCACTCTCACTCTCTCTCTCTCTCTCTCTCTCTCTCTCTCTCTCTCTCTCTCATACGTAATTAAGAATATGATAGATAGATAGATAGACAGACAGACAGACAGATAGATAGATAGATAGATAGATAGATAGATAGATAGATAGATAAAGAATTTCTTGAAGGGAGGGAGGTATAAGCAAAATAATGACTTGGTTCAATAATAAATACTGTAATTTTATTTTTTTTCTTTTTCAAAAAAGACATATCATCTGTTGATGAAACAGCACAACACTACGATGCAATGAAGAATGTAGGTGTGTATATATATAAAGAATTGTTGATAATAGATCTGGAATCTGAATCTCTCTTCCCCATTTGTTTCTGAAAGAGATGGTATAATATTATATTGCTTAGTAGGGTTGAATCCGACCAAACGTTTTTTTTCCATTTGACCAACATCTGAGTTGTCCAAACAGACAAGAAGAACCGATGAATTTAAAGACACGTTCCTTGCATTTGGCTGTCAATGCCAGGCCTCCCTCACCTTTTGCTTAAAATAAATAGGAGCCACTGTGCTCATTTGCTTCACACCATTTGTGAGGATTGCTGAGCATCTGCGTCAACTTTCACCGTCTAGGACTTTGACCCCAGTAACATCTGCTGATGAAAATGGCTTAAAGGTCACTTTCAGCCATCCCTTGCTTTTCATTCATGTTTTGCTGAATTGAAAAGATTTTTGTTATGGACCTCGTGGTTTTAAACAGGTCCCACCCTCAACGGCGTATTTCGCAAGGATGTGACCTAATGATTTTGAAAGGCTTTCAAGTAGGCAACTGTTATTTTTTTGAAAGCTGTAGCACTGAGGATCAGTTCACATAATGCAAAAGCTTTTTAAGCATGTAAGGCTGTGCTTGACCCCGATGAGAGACCTAGGAGGAGTTTGGCTCTTTACTCCTTCAGGATAGCCACAAGGAAATCTTTGCTTTGCTTTCTTCATTAACCACCATTTCTGGTGTATCACATCTGAATTCTCACTTGTGGTTTAATTCAAGGAGGAGGAGGTGGAAGAAGACCAGACCAGACCAGACCAGACCAGACCAGACCAGACCAGGAGTTGGAAGGGACCTTGTAAATCATCCAGTCCAACCCCTGCCCAAGCAGGAGACCCTACACCATTTCTGACAAATGGCAGGCCAATCTCTTCTTGAAAAACTCTGGTGATGAAGCTCCCACAACTTCCGAATGCAACTTCTGTTCCATGGGTTGATGGGTCTCACTGTCAGAAAATTGCTCCTTATTTCCAGGTTGAATCTCTCCTTGTTCAGTTTCCATCCATTATTCCTTGTCTGCCCTTCAGGTGCTTTGGAAAATAGCTTGACCCCCTTCTCTCTGGGGCAGCCCGTCAAATATTGGAAGACTGCTATCATGTCTCCCTTGGTCCTTCTCTTCACTAGACTAGCCATGCCTACTAGTTCCTGTAACGGTTCTTCATATGTTTTAGTCTCCAGTCCCCTCATCATCTTGGTTGCAGGAGGAGGAGGAGGAGGAGGAGGAGGAGGAGGAGGAGGAGGAGGAGGAGGAGGAGGAGGAGGAGGAGGAGGAGGAGGAGGAGAAGGAGGAGGAGGAGGAGGAAAGGAAAAAAGTTGAAACCATCTAACTCAATAACCGGTGGCTTAATTCAAACCCATTAGCTCAGATTAAGCATAGCACATTGGTTTCAGATCAACAGATCAGAGTGAATTCAGACAGAAGGGACATGATCCCGAATGGTAAACCGATCAATCTGAGCTCTTGATTGAAAATCTGCAGTAGCACCACCTGCAGAATCGTTAAGCGAGCTGAGATTCGCAGAGAAGTATATACATTCACCAACACAAAGGGCTTTAGAATGAAACATTTTGAGCTTCAGTGTCATTGCTGCTGCAAATTACTTTCTCTTTTCTTTCATCTGGTGGCCTTCGGTGTCTTTTCTATTAATGACTTATTTTCTGTGTTTTTCATAGTGAAAAACCCTGGAAAAGAAATAGCACGCCAATGTATGCAAATGGTGTCATTCCTGAAGTTACCCAATTTGGGTGACCACTAGAGGCAGAAAAAAAAAAGGATATAAATATCTCTTAAGTCTTTACTGACATCTAGTAGCCGTTCATGTGATTGCAGTCTTCGATACTGCATAAGCAAGCGGTATGGCGGATTGCTATTCCAAACTAAATTAGTTTGGTGACAGTCTGAATGAGATTGTTAGGATGATGGAAAGGACAGACCAGCTAAATTGGAATTTAGATCACTGCCAGCTTGTAGAGTGTGCGCCATAAATTTGGGCTGCCCCTCTGTCGTCAGCCTAGCCCACTTCAGAAGTGTGCTAACTGTGGTTTTTCAGTGGACAATGATGTATTCCACAGGAACACAATATGGATGCTCTGGAAAACACTTTATAGAGAGTCTAACTCTCCGTGTTAGGGCAGGAACTGAGAATAATTCTACTACCAAGAAGAGGACAAATCAGAATGATCTTTTAATAGATCTACTGATTTACCTATTGGATGGATCTTTGAGGTATATATACCCAGATTATTTTCCAGTAGGTGCAGTCCAAAGTCCGGTGGCATTTAACTGGGCAAAATTATCCCACAGGAATTTTTAACAGAATAACAAGAGTTGGAAGGGACCTTGTAGGTCATCTAGTCCAACCCTCCACCCAAGCAGGAGACCCTACACCATTTCTGACAGATGGCAGTCCAGTCTCTTCTTGAAAGCCTCCAGTGATGAAGTTCCCACCATTTCTGAAGGCAACTTCTGTTCCATGCGTTGATTGTTCTCACTGTCAGAAAATTTCTCCTTATTTCTAGGTTGAATCTTTCCTTGTTCAGTTTCTATCCATTATTCATTGTCCTGTCTTCTGGTGCCTTGGAAAATAGCTTGACCCCCACCTCCTCTCTGTGGCAGCCCCTCAAATATTGGAAGACTGCTACCCTGTCTCCACTGGTCCTTCTCTTCACTAGACTAGACTAAACTAATTTAACTGTGTTAAATCCAGCTAACAGCGAAGAGCACACTGTACCCAATGCTAACTGTAAGATCCCATGCAAATAACTTCCAATAACACAACATCCATTTGATTTGATTTTAGCCTAATGGGCAACATCAGCCCTTTTTTCCTAATCCTCTGAAGGTTGCTTAGAAGAACAAACACCATCAGGAGTTGTCCCAATGGTGTTTTTTATTCAAGAGGCAACTGGACCTTCTGGTTAACAACAACAACAACAACAACAAAAGCAACTTTGGGACAACTGTGACTTGGATGGATGACTGAGAATCTCCATAGACACCATCAGGGGTTTTTAGGAGGTGGGCGGGGGCTCATTTGCATCTGGAGGACCGGAGGGGGCTCATTTGCATACTGGGGACCATATGATCCCAGGGAAGAGAGGAACAGATCGCTAGATCGCTCGGGTCAGCAGCAGAGACCAAGGACAGCTGTTCAGGATCGGTGGAGAAAAAAAGCGGAGGAGCAGATTAAGGCCCGGCTAACTTTCTTGCAAGGAGTCATGGCCAGGCTCCTCGTTCTGCTCATGGTCTTACTCCAAGCTTTCTCTCTCCGCGGGGCGCTGCGGTTCAGCGTGGACGAGGAAGCGGCTCCGGGCACGGTGCTGGGCATTTTGGCCGAGGAATTGCAAAGGCCCGGGGAGGTTGCGCCCCGCGGCTTCCAATTGGTGAAGGCGCCGGGCAACGGGTCGCTGGTGCGAGTGCGAGAGCGGGACGGGCAGCTGAGCCTGGGCACGGAGCGGCTGGACCGGGAGCAGCTGTGCGGCCAGTCGGAGTCGCCCTGCCTGCTGGCCTTCGACGTGCTGAGCCTGGGCGGCCCGGCTGGCGGGGGAGCCTCGCCGCCTTTCCGCCTGGTGCACGTGGAGCTGGAGGTGCGGGACCTGAACGACCACGCGCCGCGCTTCCCGCAGCCCGCCGTGGCCCTGGAGGTGTCGGAGAGCGCGGCGCCCGGCACCCGCCTGCCGCTGCCCCTGGCCCACGACCCGGACGCCGGCTCCAACGGGCTGCAGAGCTTCGCCCTCTCGCCGGGCAGCCCCTTCGGCTTGGAGGCGCAGCGGCGCGCCGACGGGCTCCGCTGCGCCGAGCTGGTGCTGCTGCGCGAGCTGGACCGGGAGGCGCAGGCCGGCTACCGGCTGGAGCTGGTGGCCAAGGACGGCGGGAGCCCCGCGCGCTCGGGGACGGCCACGCTCAGCGTGCGCGTGCTGGACGCCAACGACAACGCCCCCGCCTTCCCCCGGGGCGCGCTCCTGACCCTGGAGCTGCCCGAGGACGCGCCGCCGGGCGCGCTGCTGCTGGAGCTGGAGGCGGCCGACGCCGACGAGGGCGCCAACGGGCAGCTGCTCTACGCCTGGGGCAGCCAGGTGCCCGCCGAGGCCCGCCCCTCCACCCTCGACCCGCTCTGGGGCCGCCTGGCCCTGCCCCCCCCCGTCGACTACGAGCTGCAGCGCACCTACGAACTGGACGTGCAGGTCAGCGACCGGGGCGCCAGTCCGCTGGCCGCCGCCTGCAAAGTGGTGGTGCGGCTCCTGGACGTCAACGACAACGCGCCCGCCGTGGCCATCAGCGCCCTGGGCGCCCCCGCGGGGCCGGACGCTGCGCGGGGCCCGGAGGCCGAGGAGGAGGCCGGCTGGGCGGCGGTGAGCGAGGCGGCGCCGGCCCAGAGCCTGGTGGCGCTGGTCAGCACCTCGGACAGCGACGCGGGCGCCAACGGCCAGGTGCGCTGCGCTCTCCTGCCGGCGCCCCACCAGCCCTTCGCCCTGCAGCGCGCCTACGACGCCGACAGCTACCTGGTGCTGACCACCGGCGCCCTGGACCGCGAGCGCGTGGCCGAGTACAACCTGACGCTGGTGGCCGAGGACCTGGGCTCTCCCCCGGCCAAGACCGTCCGCTCGCTCACCGTCCGCGTGGCCGACGAGAACGACAACGCCCCGCGCTTCGCCAAGGCGCGCTACGAGGTGGCCCTGCCGGAGAACAACCCCCCGGGGGCCTACCTGACCACCGTGGTGGCCTCCGACCCCGACCTGGGACCCAACGGCCTGGTGACCTACCAGCTTCTGGGAACGGCCGCCCCGTCGAGTCTCTTCTCGGTGGATTCCCGCCTGGGCGTTGTGCGAGTTCAGGGCTCCCTGGACCGGGAAGAGGAGGAGGAGGGGGCGCCGCGGCATGAAGTAGTGGTGGAAGCCTGCGACGGCGGTATCCCTTCGCTCTGCGGACGCACCCTGGTCGTTGTCAGGGTGGAGGATCAGAACGACAACCCGCCCCGAATCATCTCCCCGCCTTTAATGAACGGCTCGGCGGATCTCCTGCTGCCTCTCGGTGCCCCGCCGGGCTTCCTGATCGCTGGGCTGGCAGCCCGGGACGCCGACGATGGTCGTAACTCCGAGCTGACTTTCTTCCTCCTGGAAGGGGTGTCCAGGCTCTTCGGGGTGCAGCCGGAGACCGGAGAGCTCTTTCTGCGGGAACGGGTCCCGCCTGAGGCCGAGCCCCGCTCTGCTTTCCACTTGGTTGTTGCCGTCGAGGACGGCGGCCGGCCTCCTCTGACTTGCACAGCGACCCTGCGGCTGATTTGCACGGAGACGCTGCCCTCTAGCGTGCAGATGGTGGCGCTGCAGCTTGGCGTGGCCGGAGGAGAGCCGTGGGACGCGTCGGTGCTGTGGATCGCCGTCCTGGGCGGCGGTTGTGGGGTTTTGCTGGTGGCCATTCTCCTCGTGGGAGCATCTATTTGGATGGGCAGGAAGAAGTTCCCCGTTGGCAAGCCAATGAAGCCTCTGGGACCCAGGGAAGGAGGAAGCCATCCTGTCCCTCGATGGGGAGAAAGGATCCCCAAAGATTCTGCTTGGAGTGGAGCTTTCTCAGCAGCTGAAGAAGGGAGCCGTGACTCCTTGGGTGTGACTGAGACCGAAACTCCTAGCTCCGATTCCCAGGTATCTTCTCAGCTACAGTTAAATCCTGACCCTGTTTGGCTGCTGAGGTTCACCTCCTCTTTTATCAGGTATAGAATAGGAATAAAAATAGCGATAGGAATAGAGATAGGAAGAGGAAAAAATGAAATGGCATGGCATGGCATGGAATAGAGTAGAATAGAACAGAACAGAACAGAACAGAATAGAATAGAATAGAATAGAATAGAATAGAATAGAATAGAATAGAATAGAATATGGACTGGAGTGGACTAGACTAAACTAGACTAGACTAGAATAGACTAGACTAGAATAGACTAGAATTATTTATTTATTTATTTATTTAATCGTATTTATATACCGCCCTATCTCCCGAAGGACTCAGAATAGAATAGAATAGAATACACTAGAATAGAACAGAACAGAAATAAACCAAATTAGAATGGAATGGAATGAACAGAATGGAATAGAATAGAATAGAATATGGACTGGACTAGACTGGACTGGACTGGACTGGACTGGACTGGACTAGAATAGAATAGAATAGAACAGAACAGAAATAAAACAGAATGGAATAGAATGGAATAGAATAGAATAGAATAGAATAGAATAGAATAGAATAGAATAGAATAGAATAGAATAGAATAGAAAATGGAATGGAATAGAAATAAAACAAATTAGAATGGAATGGATAGGATAGGATAGGATAGGATAGGAATAGAAGGATAGAAATAGAATAAAATAAAATAGAACCTTGAGGGTCTTCTAGTCCAGCCCCCTGCTAATCAGGAGAACCTATACCATTTCAGACAGTGACTGTCCAGTTTCTTCTTAAAAACTTCCAGGGTTGGAGCACCCACAACTTTCAATGGCAAGCAGTTCCACTGGTTAATTATCCTCACTGTCAGGAAATTTCTCCTTAATTCCAGGTTGCTTCTCTCCTTGATTAGTTTCCACCCATTGCTTCTGGTCCTGCCCTCAGGTGCTTTGGAAAATAGGTCGAGCCCCTATTTTATTTGTGGCAGCCCCTCAAATATGGAATCCTCCTATCATGTCACTCCTAATTCTTCTTTTCTCTAGACTAGTTCTAAACTGGGTGCAATTATGGGATTTAACTGCTTTCTTTACAAACAATGTTTCTTTACCTCCAGCCAAGAGGGAATTATTTCTTGGAATTATTTTTCAGTTTGCAAACCCCTTCCTGCAAATCACAAAATCCAAGGCCATTTCTAACACACATGATTTACAGCATGGTCCCATCATTTTGGTGGTCCTTGACATACAACAGTTCAGTTAGTGACTGTTCAAATGGCACTGAAAAAAAGTGACTTATGGCCATTTCCCCACACTTACATCCCCATGGTCATGAGATCAAAATTCGGACGCTTGGCAGCTGGTTCGTATTTATGACGGCTGTCGTGTCCCTGGGTCAGTGTTTGCGACGTACCAACAAGCGAAATCAACGGGGAAGCCAGATTCGCTTAAGAACCATGTCACTAACTTCCCAACTGCAGTGATTCGCTTAACAACGACAATGGGGAGGTTTATCTGTGTCCTTGGGGTCAAAAACAATTTGGGATGAACACCCTTGGAATGGTGTGGGAGTAGGGATGGATTTCCAGAGGGAAAAAATTGCAGACTACAGGGACCATTTGCACCATTCAGGTGACTCGGAGGACACAGGTAAACCTCCAAGTGCTTCAACGACCCTCTAAAAAGATGCAAATGTCTAGCTGTCTGCAAGGAATGTAAATCCTTCCATTCCCCACCATCCAGTCAGAACGGAAGAAGCTTCTTAGATGAGAAACGAAAGATCTTCCAAAAAAACAACTACAAGGAAGTCCAGTTGCCTCTTGAAAAAGCACCTTTGGGACATTATCTTCAAAGTTTTACAAGCTGGGGCTTGCTTGTTTCAAAAATGTAAACATTCCTCAGCCGTTTTAACTGTGCAATTAATAGTCTTTCACATTGACGAATTTAACCACTAACCTTCTCTCTTTCCATGACTGAAACACATGTTCACTTGAGTGCTAAACCCCACAAATTAACCCTGCAGAGAACGATAATTTTTTTTGCGATCGATTAAGTCAGTTTGAAATCCCTCCTGCGCTGAAGTCATATTCTCTTATAAGAACACCCAAATCTATGAAAACAAACAAAAAAAAAGGTATAAACCAATTGAGTAACCAATTATTATTTTTTTAGAAGGAAATAGAAAAAAGAAACAAATATCTCTGCTCGAGTCCATTATCTGGAGCTCTGGAAAGTGAACTTCAACATGTGTTTATTTTTTAAAACACTAATCACCAAGGGTATGGATTTTCTTGGTGGGAAGGCTTGGAAGCAGTCCATTTAATAAAAAAATATATAGATTTGGCAGAGGCCTCAAGCTGCGACCTAGAGCCTTTTCCAAAGAAGACAGAAGTAGGTGGAAAGAGAAGAAAAAAAATTAACTTTCAAACGTACTACGCTGCTCTTTATAGCTAACATATTATTGAATAGAATAGAATAGAATAGAATAGAATTTTATTGGCCAAGTGTGATTGGACACACAAGGAATTTGTCTTGGTGCATATGCTCTCAGTGTACACAAAAGAAAAGATACGTTCATCAAGGTACAACATTTACAACACAATTGATGGTCAATATATCAATATAAATCATAAGGATTGCCAGCAACAAGTTATAGTCATACAGTCATAAGTGGAAAGAGATTGGTGATGGGAACTATGAAACGATTAATAGTAGTGCAGATTCAGTAAATAGTCTGACAGTGTTGAGGGAATTATTTGTTTAGCAGAGTGATGGCCTTCGGGAAAAAACTGTTCTTGTGTCTAGTTGTTCTGGTGTGCAGTGCTCTATAGCGTCGTTTTGAGGTAGGAGTTGAAACAGTTTATGTCCAGGATGCGAGGGATCTGCAAATATTTTCACGGCCCTCTTCTTGATTCGTGCAGTATACAGGTCCTCAATGGAAGGCAAGTTGGTAGCAATTACTTTTTCTGCAGTTCTAATTATCCTCTGAAGTCTGTGTTTTTCTTGTTGGGTTGCAGAACCGAACCAGACAGTTATAGAGGTGCAAATGACAGACTCAATAATTCCTCTGTAGAATTGGATCAGCAGCTCCTTGGGCAGTTTGAGCTTACTGAGTTGGCGCAGAAAGAACATTCTTTGTTGTCCTTTTTTAATGATGTTTTTGATGTTAGCTGTCCATTTGAGATCTTGCGATATGATAGAACCCAGAAATTTGAAGGTTTCTACTGTTGATACTGTGTTGTCAAGTATTGTGAGAGGTGGAAGTATGGAAGGGTTTTTCCTAAAATCTACCACCATTTCTACTGTGTGTTCTTTTCTTTAGTATTGGAAAAAAAAGAAACTGCACATTGTTTGTTTGTTTCTCTTTGATAGGCTCAGATTCTCATTCCTGTTCAGCCCGCATCAGAATGGGAGGCGAGCCAATCCGCGTCGAATTTTAGGTAAGCTCAACATTTGATGTCCGTTCGCCTTCTTTTCACTTCTCTCTGTTTGGCACTAGTTTCTTCTGTGTGGGTAAATATGTCAGATTCGTATTTTATACCAAGGGTTGCAAGTTTTGTTTGCTCGTTTCTAAACTGAGATAGTCTAGGAGAAGGATACACTGCCGTGGTGGTGCAGTGGTTAGAGTGCAGTATTGCAGGCTCATTCTGCCCACTCTGCAGTTCGATGCTGACGGGAATCAAGGTTGACTCAGCCTTCCATCCTTCCGAGGCTGGTAAAACGAGGACCCAGATTGTTGGGGGCAAGATGCTAACTTTGTATCCACGGTGGCACAGTGATTAGTTGCAGGCTATTTCTGCTGACTGCCGGCTGACTGCAATTTGGCAGTTCAAATCTCACCAGGCTCAAGGTTGACTCAGCTTTCCATCCTTCCAAGGCGGGTAAAATGAGGACCCAGAGTGTTGGGGGCAACTTGCTAACTTTGTAAACCACTTAGAGAAGGCTGTAAAAGCACTGTGAAGCGGTATATAAGTCTTAAGTGCTATTGCTAAGTGCTATTGCAGAGAAACAACAAAAGAAGCATAACATTTTGGTGTTTTTTTTTTCCATTTTGAATTTCTTCCTTGCAAGGTTCAAAATAGGTTTTCAAAATCCAAGAGGAAAATCCTCAAGTAATAATTTTAAAATCAGGTAAGGCCAAAAAGTCCAGTGGGTTTAGTCAGGCAAAGGAACTAAACAATGATGATTAAAATGCTACACATCCCCAATTCCTACAGCCATTCTTCATACGTTTTAGCCTCCAGTCCCCTAATCAACATTGTAATAGATGAGCAGGCCGAACCCAAGGGAGGGGTCAAAGGCATTATCAGTCATGAGTCCCTGTGTGCCCATAAGAGATCTAAGTCCAGTCCTCCTTTATTTATTTATTTATTTATAATTACATTTTTATACCGCACCATCTCCCGAAGGACTCAGGGCGGTGTACAGCCAATATTAAAATACACATAACACTATGATATAAATATAATAAATAAACACTATTTAAAAAACAATTTAAAAACAAATATTTAGTGGCCGAATCACTAAAACGGTCGAAGACCGATTAAAAACCCATTAAAATTTCGCTAAAATACATTCTTAGGCTAGTCCCGCTCAGTGAAATAATGAAGTCTTTAGTTCACGCTTGAAGGCCCGGAGGTCGGGGAGTTGGCGTAATAACAATATTATTATTATTATTATTATTATTATTATTATTATTATTATTATTATTATTATTATTATTATTATTATTATAATTATTATAATAATAATAATCCTTGAATTCCTTTCTGTTCTTAACGTCTGCTAATTTTCCATGACCATTAGTAGTTCAGATTCTTGTAGAGAGCTTAAGCTTACAATAAATCCTTATACACATTTGAACTGCCTGGATCTCCTGATCCAGCCCAATTTGAATTCCTTTCTTCTGCTAATTTCCCTTGACTGTTAGTAGTTCAGATTCCTGTAGAGAGCTTAAGTTTACAATAAATCCTTAAACACATTTGAACTGCCTGGATTTCCTGATCTAGCCCACTTTGAATTCCTTTCTCCCGTTAATTTTCCTTGACTGTTAGTAGTTCAGATTCCTATAGAGAGCTTCAGCTTACAATAAATCCTTATACACATTTGAACTCCTGATTTCTCTGGTGCTTGACAAATGTCTGCCCAAACAAGTGTTTAGTTTTACTATTTCATTTCCAATCAATAAATTCTATTAAGGTCTTCTGTTCCTGGGACTTGGAATTGTTTACATCAGAAACAGGGAATCAGATATTTTCCAACAAGGTATCCACGGGGGTAAGCAAGCAGACCACCGGTGAAACAAGTGTTGTGTTGCGATACCATGACATCCTCTCATTATTTGTGTACATGCTACATGTTGAGACGCTCACGTCATTATTCTGATGAATTGTTAGCTGCTTCAGACACTTGTAGTTACCAAATGACCTGGATTTCATCTCACATCCCCACGACCAACTAGTTAGGTTGGGAATCTAAACCAGGGGTGTCACACTCAAGGCCTCTGGGCCAGATCCAGCCCATGGGGTGCTTAGATCTGGTCCACAGGGCCACCATGGAAATAGCGAAGGACCAGCCTGTGGTGCCTCTGCCAGCGAAGACGGAGTCCAGGGTGGACTTCTGAGGCCTTCCTGGGCTCCGTTTTTGAGTGCAATGGTCTCCTGAGCAAAATGGAGCCAGGGAGGGCAGTTTTCGCTGGCAGAGGCCTGCAGGAGTCCGGTGTGGCTGAAAACAGAGACTGGGAGGGCCACCCATGGCCATTTTTGCTGGCTGAGGGCCAGTGGTGAAAACTGAACCGGTTTACTACCGATTCGCTGGCTGGGAAGCGTGTGGCGCGCATCCATGCGCGGTGTGCACCACACATTCGCAGTGCATGCCAAAAAGAGGCATGGGGTAAGTAGAACAGCGCGCGGGGATGGGTGGGTGATCAGCTGTGCCGCGCGATCTTTTTTTTTTTACCTTTTAAAAACATTTTTTTACAACCTATTTGGCCGTATAGGTTGTAAAAAAGTGCTTTTAAAAGTAAAAAAAAGAGAGGCTCTGATGATCACGCAGCTCAGCTATGATCGCCAGAGCCTTTTTTTACCTTTTAAAAACATTTTTTACAACCTATTTGGCCGTATAGGTTGTAAAAAAGTACTTTAAAAAGTAAAAAAAAAGAGGCTCAGATGATCACACAGCTCAGCTGTGATCATCAGAGCCTTTTTTTAACCTTTTAAAGATTTTTTAAAAGAAATGGGCAAGCAGACTACCGGGTGGTTGGGTGGGCATGGGCGGGGCGGGGGGACAACCCAGGGATTTTTGCTACCGGTTCTACGAACCATCCGCCACTATCGCTACTCGATTGGCCGATCCGATCCGAACCAGGAGCATTTCACCCCTGCTGAGGGCCCACCCAGCCCCGCCCAGTCCACCACAGGTGCCCCCAAGACGAGTGATGTCAAGCTGGCCATGCCAACCCTGGCCACACCCACCCCGGCCCCCCTGAGGTCAAACACAACCCTGATGCATCCCTCAATGAAATCGAGTTTGACACCCCTGATCTAAACCATCTGGAAGGCTCCTCCGATACTCACTTCTGCTTTAGAATAGAATAGAATAGAATAGAATAGAATAGAATAGAATAGAATAGAATAGAATAGAATAGAATTTTTTATTGGCCAAGTGTGATTGGACACACAAGGAATTTGTCTTGGTGCATATGCTCTCAGTGTACATAAAAGAAAAGATACCTTCATCAAGGTACAACATTTACAACACAATTGATGGTCAGTATATCAATGTAAATCATAAGGATACAAGCAATGAAGTTACAGTCATACAGTCATAAGTGGAAAGAGATTGGTGATGGGAACGATGAGAAGATTAATAGTAGTGAAGATTCAGTAAATACTCTGACAGTGTTGATGGAATTATTTGTTTAGCAGAGTGATGGCCTTCGGGAAAAAACTGTTCTTGTGTCTAGTTGTTCTGGTGTGCAGTGCTCTATAGCGTCGTTTTGAGGGTAGGAGTTGAAACAGTTTATGTCCAGGATGCGAGGGATCTGCAAATATTTTCACGGCCCTCTTCTTGATTCGTGCAGTATACAGGTCCTCAATGGAAGGCAGGTTGGTAGCAATTATTTTTTCTGCAGTTCTAATTATCCTCTGAAGTCTGTGTTTTTCTTGTTGGGTTGCAGAACCGAACCAGACAGTTATAGAGGTGCAAATGACAGACTCAATCATTCCTCTCTAGAATTGGATCAGCAGCTCCTTGGGCAGTTTGAGCTTACTGAGTTAGAATTTTTGATCCCTGAAAACTTAATCGTGATATGTTGGCTGGAAACGAGGCTGACCTTTTCTGTCTCTGTTCCCTGTGCTGTAGCTATTCGGGTCTGGATCGCACGAGCACACAAGATAGTGGAAAAGGAGAGAGTGAATGCAGCGACAGTGACTTCAATACTAGCAGGGATGGAATGAAAGAGACCTCTTTAGAAAAAGCTGGGAAACAGAATGGTAAGTTGAGCAACTTCAAATCACTGTTTGTGATGAATTTAAATATGAGCCAGTACTGTGCGGCGGCAGCTAATAAAACCAATGCAATCCTAGGTTGCATTAATAGAGGGATGGGAATCAAGATCACGTGAAGTCTGTCAGTTTTGGAAGGCAGTTTTCTTTTTGCTTCTTAACTGCCACATATTTTAGCTGGGGAAGTTGGGAGGGGGTTGTTGCTGGAGCAGTAGAAAGTTAGTCATAACAACATTCCAGTATTCAAGGACTTTTGCCTGTGTCTGATGTAGACTGCCTGAAGATTGTATCCAATTGAGTGTGAAGAGTTGATTGGACAATGTGATGAACTTGTGGGTGTGGGGCAGGGCTGTGAACTGTCAATTGGGTGTGGAAAACCTGGAAGCTTTCAGTTTCGGGTTTTCCCAGCTGTGCCAACATGACATCTCTAATAAGTTGGAATTTTGAGGAACCTCAAGCCTCAGAGCTTTATTTTGTTGGGGGTGTTCCTTGGAACCCTGACAAAGTACTAGTACCTCTCTACAAAGCCTTAGTAAGACCACACCTAGAGTACTGCATCCAGTTTTGGTCACCACACTATAAAAAAAGATGTTGAGACTTTAGAAAGAGTGCAGAGAAGAGCAACCAAGAGGATTGAGGGACTGGAGGCTGATGCATACGATGAATGGCTGCAGGAACTGGGCATGGCTAGTCTAGTGAAGAGAAGGACCAGAGGAGACATGATAGCAGTCTTCCAATACTTGAAGGGATGCTACAAGGAAGGGTAGGGCAACTTATTTACCAAAGCACCTGTAGGCAGGACAAGAAATAATGGATGGAAACTAACTAAGGAGAGAAGCAACCTAGAACTAAAGAGAAAGTTCATAACAGTGAGAAATTTAACCAGTGGAACAAATTGCCTTCGGAGATTGTGAAGAGAAGAGATTGGACAGCCACCTTTCAGAAATAGTAATGTCTCCTGTGAGAACAGGGGAGTTGAAGTAGAAGACCTCAAAAGTCCCTTCCAACTTTATTACTGTTACTGATCCTGGGTCCCACAATTTGAATATCTCTCCTTGGGTTACCTTGGATCTAAGTTTGCGTAAGAGAGAAACAATTCTTGGGGTTGATTTTCAAAAGAATTGGGCAAGGGAAATATAACCACTGGTGAAGAAGAACAGCAGCTCAGGTGAACTCGGACTAATTTGTGTTAGTTACACAAATGCAGTGTTTGTTTCTTTGCTGTAGAATTCATAGCAAAACACAATATTTTCCCAACTGATTAACTGTTGTGGCCTGCAGTGAGGAGGTTTGGGAGGAACATGGGCCAGTCCTGGAATCTGGGGAAGGCTCTGATGTGGGCTCTGCATCAGAGGCAGAGAGGGGCCAGGGCCATATGACAGTTATCAGCTGCCTTCAGTTCAGACATCTGTGAGGCAGACGAACAGCTGGAGCCTGTTCCCAGTGTGTGCATGAGCAGAGTTGCCAGACGAAGGGAACAGCTAAAGGACAAGGGTCAACTCAGGAGTAAAGCCACAGGTGGACGATGAATGGCCCCTCCCAGAGGGAATAAAAGAGGAGCGAAAGGGGAGTGGAGTTTGCAGGAGACAATTAGTTCACCTAATAGGTTCATGACTCTCCAAGATTCCTTGCCAAGTTTGGAAGATATCGTCCTGGCAGCTCCCCAAGCCAGATAAGGTCTGTGACTGTAAATTCTCCCTTGAAAGACTTTGCTGGATGTGAATGAGAGGAATTTATAGTAACTTAATAAAAAGGGACACGGTGGCTCAGGGGCTAGGACGTTGAGCTTGTCTATCGAAAGGTTGGCAGCTCAGCGGTTCGAGCCATGTAATGGGGTGAGCTCCCGTTACTTGTCCCAGCTTCTGCCAACCTAGCAGTTTCGAAAGCACATAAAAATGCAAGTAGAAAAAATAGGGACCACCTTGGTGGGAAGGTAACAGCGTTCTGTGCGCCTTTGGCGTTGAGCCATGCCGGCCACATGACCACGGAGACGTCTTCGGACAGCGCTGGCTCTTCAGCTTTGAAACGGAGATGAGCACCGCCCCCTAGAGTCGGCAACGACTAGCACGTATGTGCGAGGGGAACCTTTACCTTTACTTAATAAAAAGGGATTTTTTGTCGGGACAAGGAGTCTGCTTCATGCTCTTGGGAAACCTAGGTCAGAACACTAATATTAGCACATTACTTTTTCACCAGGGGCCACCACTTCTGCTGAGAGAACAACTTGCAAAGAATCAAACATCTACAATGGTCCACATGCCCACCTGACTTTGGGAAGGAGACCTCTACCCTTTTATCGTGAACGCCCTGAACTTCTCTCCCACAGCCCAGATTAACAGATCTCTCATCCAGCAGAGAAATACTCATTGTCGTCCCGAATTCCTCCCCCGAAGCCAAGACTGTCTTCCAGTTCGGAATGAAAGACTACCCACGGTCTGTGAACAAGCACGCCACAGCGGGACAACCTTGATGGTTCATTCCCAGGAACGCCAAGAATTAAGCAGTTTCCCTCGAAACGCCTCCGAGATGGCGACGTCATTTTGACAAGACAAGGAGAAATTTTCTGACAGCGAGAAAGGGTCAACCCATGGAACAGAAGTTGCCTTCAGAAGTTGTGGGAGCTTCATCACTGGAGGCTTTCAAGATGTTTATTCTAGTCTAGTGAAGAGAAGGACCAGGGAGGACAGGATAGCAGTCTTCCAATATTTGAGGGGCTGCCACAGAGAGGAGGGGGTCAAATGGGGTGAAATGCTCCTGGCTCTGACTGGATCTTGCGATCTGGTAGCGATCGTGGCCTGTGGTTCAGCAATCCGGTAGCGATCACCGAACCACCGGCAACACCCGCTGCCTGGGTGTCATTACTTCCTGGTTTTAAGCAGGAAGTAATGTGTTTTTTACCTTCTGTGCATGCGCAGAAGGTTTTGCGTATGTGCAGAAGATCTGCGCCAGATGTGACGCACGTGGGGCGTGTGGACTTCCGAGCCAGTAAGGAAGGTAAGTAGATTTTAACCCTGGGGTCAAGCTATTTTCCAAAGCACCCGAAGGCCAGACAAGGAATAATGGATGGAAACTGATCAAGGAGAGATTCAACCTAGAAATAAGGAGAAATTTCCTGACAATCAGAACAATCAACCGATGGAACAGAAGTTGCCTTCGGAAGTTGTGGGAGCTTCATCACTGGAAGCTTTCAAGAAGAGTCTGGACTGCCATCTGTCAAAAATGGTTTAGGGTCTTCTGCTTGGGTGGGGAGTGGGTTGGACTAGATGGCCTAGAAGGTCCCTTCCAACTCTGTTAACCTGTTGAGATCTGTTAAGATCTGTTTACAGCCATTCTGTGCAGTTTTTGACAAAATTTCCTATTTTGCATCCCGGGTGTCAGCGAAGACAATCTAATTCACGCTAAACATGATGCTTAAGGCACATCGATTGAGAGGGAGAATTGTGCAGCGGCTAAAATAATGCATCCTTTTCAAATGGATTGCGTCTTGTACGAAGAAAATGTAAATTACAGGTAGCCCTCAACTAAACGACCACAAAGGAACCCAAAATTACTGTTGCTAAGAGAGACAATTGATAAGTGAATTTTGCCCTAATGCAGGGCCTTTCTTGCCACAATTGTTAATCCTAGCAGTTACTAGCAGTTGAATCACTGCTAAGCTGGTAACCTGGTTAAGTAAATCTAGGTTCCCCGTTGACTTTCCTTGTCCAAAGGTCATAAAAGGGGATCATATGACTTTGGGACCAACTGCAACCGTCATAAATATGAGCCACATGTTGCCAAATATCTGAATTTTGATCACGTGACCATGAGGGTGGTCGTAAGTCTGAAAAACAGTCATTTTTTTCCAGTGCTGTTGTAACTCTGAAAGGTCACTAAATGAACACTTGAGGGCTACCTGTGTGCTGCTAAACTATGGAAGTCTGCACAAATATGAATGTTTCGTTTTATCATGGATTATATGTATTGTATCATACGTGCAGTGTATAAACACATGTGTGCATGTGAGAAGAGATACTCAGGTGTGGTGCTTTTACTTAAAAAGATCACAATAGGGTAAGTTGTTTTCTGTGTGACACTTTACGGAAGTAAAAAGTGGACTTTTAAGAATCATTTCTTCCGCAGCTATTTGCCGCTGCTAGGATATCTTATGCACAATGCTGGAAAAACCCAGAAACCACTGCAGATGATATAATAATAATAATAATAATAATAATAATAATAATAATAATAATAATAATAATAATAATAATAATAATAATAATAATAATAATAATAATAATAATAAGGGGCCGGGATAGCTCAGGCAATAGAGAAGCCTGTTATTAGAACACAAAGCCTGCAATTACTGCAGGTTCGAGCCCGGCCCAAGGTTGACTCAGCCTTCCACCCTTTATAAGGTAGGTAAAATGAGGAACCAGATTGTTGGGGGGGCAATAAGCTGACTTTGTAAAAAATATACAAATAGAATGAGACTATTGCCTTATACATTGTAAGCCGCCCTGAGTCTTCGGAGAAGGGCGGGGTATAAATGTAAACAACAACAACAAAATAATAATAATAAAAAATTCTGGAATGTACAGAGATGGAAAAGTTAACCCTAAAAATCAAAGGAAAAGAATATTTGGATTATTTCATAACATGGAAATTATTCTATAAATGGTTAAAGGACAGATACTGAGGTCAGAGGAGTGGAATTGGGTGAAATATGGTTTACATGAGAAAGGAAAACAGATGAGTAAATTTTTGTTGATAGTTGCATAATTGATACTATAATGGAAGATAACGTATGTTATAATATGATTGATGCTATTGCATATTTGTTTATAAATTACCGCATATTTGTTTATATATATATATATATATATGATTATAATGATGATGATGATTCTTGTACGTTTGTATGTTAACACCTTGACACCTAGAGAGCACACTGCTCAACGTAGAAAGGACATGTATGATATAAAATAATAAAAAAAGTATTTATTAAAAGAAAAGAGAGGCAGTCTAGAGCAGGGGTCTCCAACCTTGGCAACTTTAAGACTTGTGGACTTCAACTCCCAGAGTTTCTCAGCCAGCAAAGCTGTATGAGGAACTCTGGGACTTGAAGCCCACAAGTCTTAAAGTTGCCAAGGTTGGAGAAGGCGGGTATAAATGTAAACAACAACAACAAAATAATAATAATAAAAAATTCTGGAATGTACAGAGATGGAAAAGTTAACCCTAAAAATCAAAGGAAAAGAATATTTGGATTATTTCATAACATGGAAATTATTCTATAAATGGTTAAAGGACAGATACTGAGGTCAGAGGAGTGGAATTGGGTGAAATATGGTTTACATGAGAAAGGAAAACAGATGAGTAAATTTTTGTTGATAGTTGCATAATTGATACTATAATGGAAGATAACGTATGTTATAATATGATTGATGCTATTGCATATTTGTTTATAAATTACCGCATATTTGTTTATATATATATATATATATATGATTATAATGATGATGATGATTCTTGTACGTTTGTATGTTAACACCTTGACACCTAGAGAGCACACTGCTCAACGTAGAAAGGACATGTATGATATAAAATAATAAAAAAAGTATTTATTAAAAGAAAAGAGAGGCAGTCTAGAGCAGGGTCTCAACCTTGGCAACTTTAAGACTTGTGGACTTCAACTCCCAGAGTTTCTCAGCCAGCAAAGCTGTATGAGGAACTCTGGGAGTTGAAGTCCACAAGTCTTAAAGTTGCCAAGGTTGGAGACCCCTGCTCTAGAGGCCATAGATGACAGGATAAAATCACATTACATATGCCTGACAAGATTAAAAACAAGGAAGCCAATAATTAAGACCCATCACGATCCCTTGCAAAACAAGTAAAGCCAATCAAAGAATAAAAAGAACACAAAGCAAACCTCAAAATTACAAAATACTGTAACTGGACAGCTAATCGTATTGTAATTGTATTGCAAATTAGCTTTTAGCGTAAACTGTAGAAGCTAATTTGTCAGCAGCCTCAGAACTGCAAGCTGTTTGGTGGCTTTGCTCATCTGTTCTGTCCCCCACTACATGTTAGTCTCAACGTGCAGCTAAACCCACCTAAACTCCAATAAAACAGACTGTGTGTGTAGATCTGAATGCTTCATTGAAAGAACAGGATATGGTGGAACGGGAAAATAGGGATACATACAATGAGAGCCAAACACAAGATAGGCAGCATTGAGTTACTGTTGAACATAACAATCAATAAATACAAGCAATTTAAATCTCAACAGCCATGCTCTGTGGGTGGGCTGTGGGTTTGTCCTTGGATGACCATGTGCCACAGATTAAGATGGATTCTTCTTTCTGCTTCTCCAAATGGAAATGGAAGTCTGGCTTCCCAGTGTGAACTTGGTTTGAGAGTGCGGGCTGATGGGTAATGGGGTGGGGTCAGCTTCAAACAATATAATGTACTTGGTATTAGATGGAGCTAGTGAGAAACTATAGTATATAAAGATCATATGTTGGGGCATATTTGTCCCTCCAGCCACTAGATGGGGATAGAGAGCAACAACAGTATATGAAGATTGGATGTTGGGGCATAAGGGACATGGTAGCTCAGTGGCTAAGACGCTGAGCTTGTCGATCAAAAGGTCGACAGTTCAGCGGTTCAAATCCTTAGTGCCACCTAATGGGATGAGTTCTCGTTACTTGGCCAACCTAGCAGTTCGAAAGCACATAAAAAATGCAAGTAGAAAAATAGGGACCACCTTTGGTGGGAAGGGAACAGTGTTCTGTGCGCCTTTGGTATTTAGTCGTGCCGGCCACATGACCACGGAGATGTCTTTGGACAGCGCTGGCTCTTTGGCTTTGAAGAGGAGATGAGCACCGCCCCCTAGAGTCGGGAACGACTAGCACATAAGTGCGAGGGGAACCTTTACCTTTACCTTTACCTATTGTTGGAAGAAATATCCATCTGGGTTCAGTTCCAAGTGGGGACAAAGACACTGGAAACATGGAGGCTGCTTGGAAAGATGGTTTAATGGTGGTCAGGATCACATGGCTTGAGTTCCTGAACAGAAAAGGGGCGAGGTCCTGTGTGCTCCCTGGCTTTACGCTTTTTCTGAGCTTTGAACTTTCTGGGGCACAGGAAGAGTATCCTGATTGGTAGTCAAACTCCCAGGTGGTCTAGGGGTCTTAGCTAATGTTGTAAGTTGTCTCTCAAGCTTGCTTGAGCCTTGCCATGTGGTGAGTTTCTGTTGCTAGATGAGTCCTATTGTGTTGCAAATGATGGTCCATTGACAAAGGTGGGGGGATTGAGTGAGCTTGGCTGAGGCTTTAAGGGCCCATTGACAAAGCGGGGGGGATGGCATGAAGTTGCAGAGAGCTGCTTTGTCTTTAAAACATATTTCTCCATTTCTCATCCAGGGAAATATATTCTGCCTTTTAAATATTTTCTAAAATATTTCATTCTTCTAGGAGGGGGGTGGATGCTAAATTCCTACACTATGTCGAGGCATTTTTGTCCCTCCGGCCACTAGATGGGGCTTGAGAGCAACAACAATATATAAAAGTTATATGCCAGGGCATGATGTCATCAATAAACAGAATCCTTCTTTTCAATCAGCTTCCATTTTATTTCCAGCATGTTTCTCCCAGCTTGGATTTAGACTTGGATTTTTCTTCCAACACTCTTGAAAAAGCACCTTTGGGATGATTATTCCGTAGAATAGGGATTCTGGGAGGAAGAGCTTTTGGCTTGGAATGCAATATGAACAATTAATATTTTAGCAACCTCACAGCTGCTCCTCTCTCACAGCCTTACTAATGCTACAAAACTTAGAATGGAAAATTTTAGACAGCCACTAGGTGATACCAAACAAAGATGCCTCTACCGCCATCTAATGGTCCACAGTAGGATGGCAGCCCGAAGCAGGAAAGTTTTGATTTTAATTTTAGGGACACGTTGATAAAAACAAGGAGTTGCAGACTGCGTATTCCAGAGCAACTTTCTGTTTGCAGACCCTAAGGACTCTTAATGCAAGTATTCTTCCAGAAATTCATCCTTTGCGCATAAAAGGGCCGTGGATAGCTCAGGCTGTAAAGAAGCCTGTTATTAGAACACAGCAGCCTGCAATTACTGCAGGTTCAAGCCCGGCCCAAGGTTGACTCAGCCTTCCATCCTTTATAAGGTAGGTAAAATGAGGACCCAGATTGTTGGGGGGGCAATAAGTTGACTTTGTAAATATACAAATAGAATGAGACTATTGCCTTATACACTGTAAGCCGCCCTGAGTCTTCGGAGAAGGGCGGGATATAAATGTAAATAAATAAATAAATAAATAAAAAGTTGTCCTTGACTTACAGCAGTTCATTTAGTAGCCATTTGAAGTTACGGAAAAAAACTGGCTTAAGACCAATTGTCACACAATCACTGCAGCATCCCCAGAATCGCATGGTTTACATTTTGGATGCTCGACAACTGACTCATGCTTATGACGGTTGCTGTGTCCACGGGTCACGTGATCCCCTCTTGCGACCCTCTGGCAAGCAAAGTCCATGGGGAAAGTGTGGGGATTCGCTTAAAAACCGTGTGGCTAAGGTCACAACTGCAGTGATTCCCAGAGGTGGGTTTCAGCAGGTTCTGGAGAACCGATAGCAGAAATTCTGAGTAGTTCGGAGAACCGGTAATAAAAATTCTCACTGGCCCTGCCCCCATCTATTCTCTGCCTCCCAGGTCCCAGCTGATTAGGAGGAAATGGGGATTTTGCAGTAACCTTCCACTGGATTGGGGAGGGAATGGAGATTTTATAGTATCCTTCCCCTGCCATGTCCAGCAAGCCACACCCACAGAACTGGTAGTAAAATTTTTTGAAACCCACCACTGGTGATTCCCTTAACAGCCATGGTGAGAAAGGTCATAAAAATGGGGGCCAAACTCCCTTAACAAAGGTCTCGCTTAGCAACGGAAATTTGGGGGCTCAACTGTGGTCATAAGTCGAGGTCTACTCATAGCTCTCTTCTGGCATTTTGACTTTGCTTTTTCTGCCTGAAAAGCAAGGTTTTTTGCCCTCTGGAGGCCGGAAACGGCACATTTCCCGATTTCCGGTGGGACCGGAAGACCCGGTTTTTTGCCCTCCACAAACTCCAGAGGCTTTTTAGGAGCCTGGGGAGGGTGAAAACAGCCTTCCCCACCCCCCGGAAGCCCTCCGGAGGCCAGAAACAGCCCGTTTCCTGACTTCTGGTGGGCCTTGAAGGCCTGAAAATCAGCTGGCCGGAGCATGCATGCAAACTGGAGCTGAGCTAGGGCAACACTCATATGCCCACAGATATGGCTTTGCATGCCACCTGTGGCACACATGCCATAGGTTTGCCATCATGGGTATAAGGTCTCCTGCTTGAACAGAGGCTTGGACTAGAAGATCTCTGAGGTCCCTTCCAACTCTATTATCCTATGTTCTATGTTTCTGAGGTCATTTATACGTCTTCCTATGCCTGGGCACTCAGAGACCCATTTGATTTTCCCCTGGGAATCAATGTTAAAGTTATGGAGCAGATGATGTACGTGTGTCAGTGGGGACTCCTGGATTTGAATCTTCCGGTTGATAAATGAGGAAGGTCGGCATGTACCAGTGGGATTGAGTTGCTCATAATTTTTGCTGTATTCCCTTACTAGTGCATCTTGCCTTCTTAAAGCTGGCTGTGCTCCATCGCTCAGGACAAGTCAGAGCAGTATAGTGGTGTAGCTCCTACTAATTTACTATTGGATCTGTCGCCAGGGCAGAGCCCTTTCTCCAGATTGTTGGGTGTCCATTCCTACCATTGAAGATCTGGAGAACTTCAGTTGGTCCACCTTTTGGAGCAAGCAAATGTTCTCTAAACAGAGGATTGTTCACAGAAGAATGGAATGGAATGGAATGGAATAGAATAGAATAGAATAGAATAGAATAGAATGGAATGGAATGGAATGGAATGGAATGGAATGGAATGGAATGTATTGGAATGAAGAATAGAATAGAATGGAATGGAATGTATTGGAATAGAATAGAATAGAATAGAATAGAATAGAATAGAATAGAATAGAATAGAATAGAATAGAAAAGAATATTGGAATGAAGAATAGAATAGAATAGAATAGAATAGAATGGAATGGAATGGAATGGAATGGAATGGAATAGAATAGAATAGAATAGAATAGAATAGAATAGAATAGAATAGAATAGAATAGAATGTATTGGAATGAAGAATAGAATGGAATGGAATGGAATGGAATAGAATAGAATAGAATAGAATAGAATAGAATATTGGAATGAAGAATAGAATAGAATAGAATGGAATGGAATAGAATAGAATAGAAAGGAATAGAATAGAATGTATTGGAATGAAGAATAGAATAGAATGGAATGGAATGGAATGGAATAGAATGGAATAGAATAGAATAGAATAGAATAGAATAGAATAGAATAGAATAGAATGGAATAGAATAGAATAGAAAGGAATAGAATAGAATGGAATGGAATGGAATGGAATAGAATGGAATAGAATAGAATAGAATAGAATAGAATAGAATAGAATAGAATAGAATGTATTAGAATGAAGAATAGAATGGAATGGAATAGAATAGAATAGAATAGAATAGAATAGAATATTGGAATGAAGAATAAAATAGAATAGAATGGAATGGAATAGAATAGAATAGAAAGGAATAGAATAGAATGTATTGGAATGAAGAATAGAATAGAATGGAATGGAATGGAATAGAATAGAATAGAATAGAATAGGAATATTGGAATGAAGAATAGAATAGAATAGAATATTTGGACTAGGAGACCAATACCTTGTTGGTCTCCTAGTCCGACCCCCTGCTATACCATTTCAGACAAATGATTATCCAATCTCTTCTTAAAAATTTCCAGTGTTGGAGCATTCACAGTTCTGCAGCCAAGTTGTTCCACTTATTGATTGTTCTGTCAGGAAATTTCTCCTTAGTTCTAAGTTGCTTCTCTCCTTGATTAGTTTCCACCCATTGCTTCTTGTCCAGCCCTCAGGTGCTTTGGAGAATAGAGAATGACTCCCTCTTCTTTGTGGCAGCCCCTGAGATATTGGAACACAGCTATCATGTCTCCTCTAGTCCTTCTTTTCTAGACATATCCAGTTGCTGCAACCGTTCATTGTATGTTTTAGCCTCCAGTCCCCTAATCATCTTTGTTGCTCTTCTCTGCACTCTTTCTAGAGTCTCAACATCTTTTTTACATTGTGGCAACCAAAACTGGTTGCGATATTCCAAATGTACTGGAATATTCCAAAGGTGCGATATTCCTTACCAAGGCATGATAAAATGGCATTAACACTTCACGTGATCTTGATAATATCCCTCTGTTTATGCAGATGAGAAAGGCTTAAATTCAAAACAGATAAATCAAAGAGAGATTGAGCTGCTCTGCTAAGCAATCCATTCACCCCCTTCATAGTTGGTTGGAAAAGAAACATCACAAATTAACAGCCACAATTGGCTTCCATTGAGGGCTGCAACACCCCTTGGCCTTCTCTCCTTGCAGAGTTCAAATGCTAATAAGGAATCAAGGGCCACTTATGACATTGTATGTAAAATACTTTTGAGCTGTTGAATTGTCTCCGTCTTTCCCGAACAAAAGACTTAAAATGTGCTTTAAAAAAAAACAACCACCAAAAACCACTGACCTGGAATTAGATTTGAATTACACCATGGAATTGCTGCTTTTGATTTCCATCATGATATGACATCCCCTTTTCACCTCTCTCTCATAATTCATTCAGTAATTTCCCTTTTCAACCAGAATTAATTACAGTATTGGTATTGGTATTTCTTTGGAAGGCAGCCTTGGGCCCCTCTTGTGAGTAATTCCAGGCCATACCATTGCTTCTGCGCAGTGGCTAGAAATATTTGTATAATTGCAGGCATTAACCTGGATTTAAAAAGAAAAATCCAGACTATTATCTGTAGTTCCCCCCTCATTAAAGAAATTGCTGGAGCTGTGATTTGCGCAGAGATCAGATGGCGAGGTTTAGCTTCTGTAGGGCTAACATTTTGCAAAAATGAATACAATATCGCTTTGCTATCTGAAAACAGCGGAACACAAAGCCGTTCCAATTGTTTACATTAGAAAACCTTTTATACGTGTGTTATCACAGCTATCTTAATGGTTTAAAAGCCGCAACTAGAATTGTTACCGAGCTAGCGTTCACATTCACACAACACTGAGTTTGGTCAATTTTTTTCTCCCTTTGACTAGTTATTGGGAGGGTCAAATAAGCCTTTTTAAAAGAATAGAATAGAATTTTTTTTTTATTGGCCAAGTGTGATTGGACACACAAGGAATTTGTCGTCGTCGTCTTCTTCTTCTTCTTCTTCTTCTTCTTCTTCTTCTTCTTCTTCTTCTTCTTCTTCTTCTTCTTCTTCTTCTTCTTCTTCTTCTTCTTCTTCTTCTTCTTCTTCTTCTCCTCCTCCTCCTCCTCCTCCTCCTCCTCCTCCTCCTCCT